>NC_045548.1:20364743-20575538 GCF_009769535.1 Thamnophis elegans
CCAATTTCCCTTCTCCTTTTCCTCCTCCTGCCATCCTAATTGTAACTCAACCCCTGTAGTTCCTCCTTATGTCTTGAGTAAGATGGCTTTCTTACGAGAATCTAAACTAAGTCTGAACAATATGTGGGTTGTTAACAGATATACCAGAATAATATCCAAGAAAAAGAGTGTTATTGTTGAAAAATAGGCATCAACTGAAACACAAAAACAATCACACAGCTTTTGTGTAGAAAATGTTCACTAAATAAAGGGCTATGTGTAAGCAAATAATAATACGCTACATACTGTATGCTGTAATCCAGAGTCTGAACACATACCGGTAGTTCGGAAAAACTATGGGCCCTATTCTCTAGTCTTAAGTAGAAAAGTCCCAAGTTCATCTGGCAGGTAGTACTGAGTGAAAATATATATTTATGAAACTTTAAGAGCAATGAATAAATAAGGGTCACTATAGATTTAGATGGACCTATAATCTGACTGAAGATAAGAATTATTTTTGATTTTCCAATCATTTTTATAGGGCGACTTTGTTGCTCACTATTACTCCTGAAAAACTTTAAAAAATAAAAGAGGATCATATGTGAAGAAGTGCTATTATGCTAAAGACATTTAGACTAACAGCATGGAATTACTTGAAATGAGAAATTTCATTTTCTTAAAATATGGGGATCTTAGACAAATGTTATGCCTATTTTATCTATGGTATGTTATCAAGTATTTTGATTATTGTCTTATTCATCTGGTTTTGTTGATCATGGGATATATATTCCATTCACCCCTTGGTATCTGTGTGATCAGTGACAACATCTACAGTATGTGGTCAACTATGCAATTCTAGAATAATATATGTAATATATAGTGTTCAATAATAGTCAGAGAAAGAATCCATAAAAATACCACCAGATTTAAATAATCATCAGATTTAATATTTTGATTATATTACTTCTGCAATGAATGGATAAGCATTTTTAGCCTTTCCATTTTCCAATTTACTCAATTAAGTTGAATACCAATTCCTATTAGAATTGGAATTGATTTTTACATTCTCCATATATTTTTTTTGTTGCAAGAATGGGAGTGTTCACTGGTAATGTTTTTACATGGATGATAGACTAATTTACCCCTTGAGTCTCAAAAGATGCTTAAAAGTTTCAATAAATTTGAATTCCCTTTGAATCCCCCCTAAGAGCATCTAAGCCTCTCTCCATACCTTATATATGCAGTCCAGGAGAGTCACAGCTTTAGTAGATCAAAGCACCAGTGATCATCTCTTAATAAAAAACCCTTTACTTCCATATTCTCTCATCTGCCTGGAATCCACACTGTACATTGGACATTAATACAATTGAGCAGGTGCAGAAGTATTTCACAAGAAGAGAACTCCACTCCTCTGCTCACAAAAAAATCCCTTATGCCACCAGGTTTGAAATTTTGGACTTGGACAATCTGGAACTGCGCTGCCTGCTGTCAGTTCTAAGCATAGTACACAAAATTGCCTGCTACAATGTCCTACCTGTCAACAACTACTTCAGCTTCAACCTCAATAATACACGGGCAAACAATCAATGCAACCTCAAGGTAAACCGCTCCAAACTTAATTGCAGAAAATATGACTTCAGCAACAGAGTGGTCAATGCCTGGAATGCTCTACCTAACTCTGTTGTTACATCATGAAAGCCCCATAACTTTAACCTTAAACTGTCTACCGTTGACCTCACCCCATTCCTAAGAGGTCCGTAAAGGGGGCATGCATAAGCACACCAGCATGCCTACCATCCCTGTCCTATTGCCCCCATTTATTTGTACTCATTTTCCTTGTTCATGTTTATACTTATACCTGTTATCTTGTACATGTTTGACCAACTAAATAAAATAAAAAAATAAAATAAAATGGACTGACCAAAAAAATACTGAAAGGTTGTATCTATCACTAACCCTTAAAGCAGAACTGTGCTATGGAAAGATCTATCTCTCCCCATTCAGCCTGATTTATCTATTATCTTTCTTGATATACACAGACTTCTCAGCTCCTTTTCTTCCTTTTTCATATTGTCTCTTTCCACTTTTCTTTCTTTCTCCTGTTCTTCAGGACTCACTATCTCTCTTAAGACAAAGAAGAGGGTTTGTTTAGAACTAGTATTGACTTCCTGTCTTCCTTAAACACTGCATTGTATTTGCTGGTCTATCACTATCCCCCAGTGATCTGATTGCTCATAGTTATTCTCCCAGTACTGTTTAAGTGTTATTTCCCCACTGAATCCTACTTCTCCCATGATTGCTGCTTTCTCCTTCCTTGCCATTTCCCACTGATATGCTTTCATTGTGTTATTCTGCAATAAAATCCAATCCCTTTGTTTGAGGTCTATACTTTCACCGTTTTAGGTCTGTATTCACTCTGGGATGTATAGCTTTTAAATACTCTTTAGTTAAAAGATTTTGCTTGTATATAGTTCCCTGCTGTAGAGTCCTAACATAATAGTATATATACACAGATCCTTGGAGGCATTACTGATAATGTATTTTTTAGTTTTTCTATTTGTGGGGCACACAGAATACTTTTATATGAATCTTGCTGTGTTTGAAGTGATAATGGACTCTTCCATTTATTATAGGATTCCCTGAAGGTACTTTACTTTGCTATGTCTTGTCTAGCCACTTTTAAGAAATCTCTAAACTGTTCCAGTCACTACTATAATGTTATAAGCTTTTTGAGTTGGAACAAATATAACATCTTTAGGGAGCAATATCTTAAATCAGCAGGTCAGAACTGAAGTCTTCCAGCAACACAATTTCTAAAATATGTAGCATCTTGCAAACTTCCAATCTTCCTTTTTTTAGTTATTTAGCCAATGTCAGCCAAGCGTCTGCCTTTACTTAAACATCATTCATTCATTCATTCATTCATTCATTCATTCATTCATTCATTCATTTTGCATGGTCACCCAATACATGACTCTGGGTGGCTAACAATAAGTGAAAGCAAGTTAAAAGCCTCAAAATAACATAAATAAATCACATATATAGCAGCTAAAAAGAAAACTCAATCAACATTTACATAACCACGATAGCCACACACTTCAGGTCCCAGGCTCAGTATCAAAAACAGGTCTTAAAAGAACTTATAAGGGTGATGGACTTGTGTTCCAGAAAAGAGCACTTTGATAGGAAAAGCTCTCTTTCTGGGTTTTGCCAGACAAAATCTATTACTGTAGATGGGCCCTGAAGCAAGTCTTTTTTTTGCCAGGGTTAATGTGATGGGTAGATAAAGGTAAAGGTTCCCCTTGCACGTATGTGCTAGTCGTTCCCGACTCTAGGGGGTGGGGCTCATCTCCATTTCAAAGCCAAAGAGCCAGCGCTGTCCAAAAAGTCCCCATGGTCATGTGGCCGGCATGATTAAATGCTGAAGGTGCATTGAACACTGTTACCTTCCCACCAAAGATGGTTCCTATTTTTCTACTTGCATTTTTACATGCTTTCAGACTGCTAGGTTGGCAGAAGCTGGGACAAGTAACAGGCGATCACTCCGTTATGCAGCACTAGGATTCAAACCGCTGAACTGCTGACCTTTCTGATCGACAAGCTCAGCATCTTACATTTCTGTAGCTTGGGCCCATGCCATGGGGTATAGTTTTAAAAATATAATGAGCTTGTAGTAGCAAAAGTTTAATCTTAATTAACTGTCCAGTTTTGCAGTGCTGATGTTTGGCCCCATGCTCAACAATATGTTTGGTCAGATAAAGGATGGAATAAGTTATAAGTGCAATGGAAAAGAAAAAGATGAAAAAAGAAATAGCTAGCTTCTTCACCAACTAGCAACAGCTCTCTGAGTCTAGAGAAAATGCTGAGATTTGATGAAACTTCCTTTCATTTCCTTGCATAAGTCAATGTAATGAAGTCTTTAAGGATTGTCTGGGTCTGTCCAAATAGATTTCCCATTTTTATTTATTAAATAATTATTTCTAATCCACCCAATCATGAGAACATCCCATGTGAGTGAGAGGAGATAAAGCAGAAACTGGACAAATTTGCAAAAAGGACAAAGGTGGCATTCATAGGGATTACTTAAAAGCAGGGCGGACCATAGTCAGTCTAATTGGATACTTTATTTAATGTCCCTTTTAATTTTTGTAATAGGTGTTTTCTTTTATGTTGTACGCCGCCCTGAGTCCTTGGGAGAAGGGTGACATATAAATCCAATAAAACTAAACCTATGAAACCTAATTCCAAGGGCAATCTGTACAGAAGCATCAGCAGCAAACTGCAGTGACACTGAAGTAATGATAAATGTTTGATGACATCATAAATAAAGGCCACAATCATATTCTCACCTCCTGATGACTAATGCTGGTATATAAACCATGGCATCTGTGCAATGATGTGATGCATGCTTCGCAAGAGGAAAATAACTATGAATAAGCACTGAATGTAAATAACATTTCAATTACCTCTTAGCCAGGCATGTACATTGCTTATTGTTACATTTTGAACATGAACAGAAGACTGTGATACTGTGATTAAATAATTCTTTTTCATCATCTCTACATAGCAGAATGGCAAATGCTGCCATAAACAAGCAAGCCTTCTTAATTTATGTTGCTTTTTTGATACACTGACAAAAGAAATATTTTCATAGGACAACAAAATGGAGAATGCAGGATTTACATGGCTTTACTGAAAATGTTTCTAGAAAACATTTATGAATGGATTATATTAATAAGTGTAAATATTTAACTCAGAAAATTACTTAATTCAAACTCAGGATAATAAACCATTTCTAAAGTAGTCAGAATGATCAATTATTATCTCATAGAGCATAGATAGTTTGTGTATGCAGGCCTTAAATTGTATTAACTGAAATATTCAAATATTTAAATCCAAGGCAGTATTGAGGAACTTTTCAATATCTGTCTTACAATGACAGTCAACAAAGGCATGCTAGTAATTAATTCAGAATTCAGAAACAATCTTGCTGAATACTATAGATCTACCATATTTGGGCTGCAAAAATCTGGACAACCCCAAATCAAATATTAAGATTTTTATATTCCTTTTTGCCTACTAGTTGTCCAGCTCTAATATAGTATATAGAACTGTGCCATTCTCAATTATCAAAAATAGGAATGTTGAAGAAATAGAACAAAGTTTACAAACTATATTACAGGGGTAGATACTATTTCACAGACCAGTGGTTATATCATTTTTGTATTTTATTATATTTTAGGCTCCAAAGGTCATGTATAGCAAAGCTTGTTGGTTCTTTCAAACTGCAAAATTCAAGTCTATAGGGCTACTTGTCAGATTTGAGAAGAGTGTAAGCGGACAATGCTGCATCCTCCTTTGAGTTGGATTGGCAAGTCCTCTTTAATGGAGGACACTCAAAGTCCTTTTTCCACTTCCTGATTGCACTGGCTGGACTCACATGGCTACCAAGTCTTGGTTTCAGGTAGCTCCAAGAGTTTGCCTGGGATAAGCAAAGGTTTGCAAGGAGAAGGAAATACTGTAGAATGATCAAAGTTGCTTTTCCTCCTCCTATGGAATTACTTGAATTACAAATGGAAATTAGATCTTAAAATAGGTTTCTTTCTGGGAAAAGCAAAAGCAAGGAAAGGAATTATTTGGAACTGGCTACCCAGCTTTGTGGTAGCTTAGTGGCTAAGAGGCTTAGCTTGTCGATCAAAAGATCAGCAGTTCAGTGGTTCAAATCCCTAGCGTCACATAACGGAGTGAGCTCCCATTAGTTGTCCCAGCTTCTGCCAACCTAGCAGTTCGAAAGCACGTAAAAATGCAAGTACAAAAATAGAGACTGCCTTGGTGGGAAGGTAGCAGCGTTCCATACGCCTTCAGCATTTAGTCATGCCAGCACATGTCCATTGAGACGTCGTCGGACAGCACTGGCTCTTTGGCTTTGAAACTGAGATTAGCAACGGCCCCTAGAGTTGGGAATGACTAGCACGCATATGGGGGGGGGGGGACTTTACCTTTACCCAGCTTTGCAGTTTTACCTTTTTCTCTTCCCCAGGCAGACGGGGAGGGGGGAGGCAGAACTCAGAATGGCTTCTTCACTCCTTCTCTTAGTGATGGGTGAAAAAGTTAATTTTGTTTGTTTTTTATAGTGACTGTCCCATGTCGATTATTCAGAGAAGTTCCTAATTGTCCCTCAATTATGGGCGTATTCATAGTTGCCTTTAATATGTGACATCCCCTTCCCTATTCATTAATAAGATTTGCAATCTAGCCAGCCTTTCAACAGGATGCTTGGACACTTGCTTTCAAGAGGCTACATGGAATTAAATCTGAGCAAAAGGCAAGGTTAGCAAGGGGAGGGGAGTAAAGGAAGGAGGATTCTTCAAAAGCATTTCCGGTAGTATTCTCCTGTCTCATCGAAATACTGCCAAATTATAGAGGCTTTTTCTCCTGTATCATCCTAATTGTATCCTGATGCAGGACTGGAACTTCAGAGAATAATGTGTCTGAGGACAAACTGAAGGGCAGAGGTTTTCTGATCAAACGGGGGGTTTCACTACAATTCTATAATCTCTCTTCCACCAGAGAGATAGAAAAAATATTAAATCTGATGATATTTTCAGCATGGCATTATGATGTTAAAATGCAAAGAGCTGAAGCTTTGCAATACGAGTGGTTTAACTATCTGAATTTAGATGAGGGTACGAGAGCATTGTTGAACTGACTAATGACTGTGCCATTGTACCATTTCTTCCCACTCTGTAGCTTATTCTGTCAATTGTTGGATCCCATAGGTGACAGTAGCAAAAAGCTGGGCTTTAAGTTAGAGCTGACCAAGAAGCTTTTCTGGTTTCTACCACAACTCGGCATTGGTTTTAAATAGAATTTCCTTCACATCATCTTTTCACTCCTCACCAGATAGGTTGTTCTCATGTTTCCACCCACTGAAGAAGTAATGGCATCGAAGGCTTTCTATGTGAGAACTGTTTCACATACTAATGTAGTGGAAGCTTCTTCCTATGTTCTTTACTGTCTGCTCTTTCTGTGGACTTATTCTCAAGTGACAGCAGTGCTGCTATTCATCCCTTCATGCGTAGCTCCTGGATCACCCAATAGCATTGTAAAGCAAAGTGACTTTGTAACTTGATGATGATCAAACCCTAACTCAGAGCAATAACTATATAGCCATAGTCATAGCCACTGTGGCAATAATCACATCCACAAAGCCATATGTTAAGTACAATGAAGCAGCCATTCAAAGGGAAGGCAGCAGGTGTGATCATTACCCCAATTTACCACTTTTCCACTTAGCTAATATGTGACTGCTTATATTATCTCACAAATAGAACTGAGGTGGCACAGTAATTAGAGTGCAGTACTGCAGGCCACTTCAGCTGACTGCTAGCTGCAGTTTGGCAGTTCAAATCTCACCGGCTCAAGGTTGACTCAGCCTTCCATCCTTCCAAGGTGGGTAAAATGAGGACCCAGATTGTTGGGGGCAATATGCTGACTCTGTAAACTGCTTAGAGTGTGCTGTAAAAGCACTATGAAGTGGTTTATTCAGTAAGTCTAAGTGCTATTGCTATTTATTTGGTTTCCTGCATGCCTTCCTTCTGCGTATAAACAGATACGGACATAAAGAGGAAGTGTGGGAAGGGAAGCTAATTTATTTCAGTTTTTCCCAAATTAAAATATCCTTTGGTCAGTTTGGCCAAATAAGTATTTGGTGGGGCAACAAGAGCAGAAAAACCATTATGGTGAGGAGGGAAAGAGTTTAATGACAGCATATGGAAAGGTATTAATAAGCCATGACATGCATAGTAGAAGTGGGAACAGGATTGATTAAAATATTGGAGGGAAGAAAGAGGAGGAAAAATGCAATGAGGTATACTAAAAGTGAGGAAGGATATAAGCAGGCATCTTAGAGAAGCAGAAACCCATTAAAAAAAATCCAAAATGAATACAATTCTAGTAAAATTGAAAACTAACATTTGGTCAGCAAGGGCAAAAGGTTTGTCAAAAAATCTTTTCAGTCTACTGTCAGCCTACAAAAGGATGCTACACTAGCCAGACTGCAAGGGAAAACTGGTGAAGTTGACCAAATGGTAATCTGATAAAAAAATCTGCATTTAGCTGTCCAAGTACCTACTGTTTTCCTTTATGCTTCTGCTATAACTAATATTTTTTCTCAAGGCCTATTTTAATTTTGCTCTTTTGGGGGCCATTCTGATTGAAACAATTCATGTGCCTTCTGACATTCCCATTACAATTTCAGTAGCACGATGATTTCTCAAAAGATTTTATCTTGCTGTCGATGTCTTTGACTATTCCATTGTTCCCAAGTGCGGAATTACATGTTATTCTGGCCCTGGTAATTCAGCCTATGATTGTTCTTTCCCTGATTTTCATGTCTTGTATCCTCTTCAATTTCATTGTGTGAAAATGATGGTTATTCACAGCCTGACACCTTTTGCAGAACAGTTCTTGATTGGTTCAAAGCCTATTACTGAATTCCAATTAGGTTGCTTTACAAAAGCCCTACAATACTACATGTCATGCTTTTGATTTTCATCATATGAACAAACTTAATTCAGATAATAAACAATCATGCATCATTTTAATTAGGCTGTAATTGCATCACCTGATCATATTTAATTTGAATAGTCATGTTAACTTACATTCTATATTGTAGCAGAAAATGAGACAAAACCAGCTCTTTGTCAGAGGGAGAGGTTTATTTGCGCAAAGGTTCAGTAGCGATTGATCAAGCAAAATCTGAACCCCGAAGGGCAGTTGTTTACAGTCTTTTATACTTTTAGCCAACATACCAATCATCCCAAAGTACCTGGCCTTCCTGTGTCATGTAGACCTCATACACAATTTCCCAAAACAGGTACAGGACATTCATTACTCATTTACCTCCCCACAGGGGGTATTGGTACCAATATCCTGTTTCATTTGTTTTAGTTAGGTGAAGCAAACAGAACAACTAATCTTAAAGGTAATCATTCCTTTTTCCCATTCCACATGGTAAAGAAACTTTAATACCCAAATAATCTGTCTAGTTATCAAATTCTCTTTTAATATCCTCTCTTTATTTTCAGTGACCAAGGTAAAGGTTTCCATACTCCTATGGGGGAAATACACATATTTCTCTTTTGGAATGCTAAAGGTCAAAATAAAGATAAGCAAGGTTGTTTTAATGCCCCCATAAAAAGCTTTTGTCCTGCATAAAGTCATTTCACGTCTCAAATTTTGGCATTGTCACCCCTACATTTTAATCTAAATTTGCCAAATACATCCCCAGCACTTAAAAATCTAATCTCATAAAGGGCAAATGGTTTCATCAATATGATGAAAGCAGTGTTGCATCACTGTGCTCAAACTTTAAGCTTTTTGTATGTATCTGTGGTACCCTGATGTGCAGACAAAAGGTGTGAACTTGTGTCACAACAACACAATGTTGCCTTTGTCACTTGTCTCCCTTGATCCCCACAGCAAATTATTTTTTTGCAGAGAAAGAAAAACAATTTTATAATTCAATTGTATTTGCTTTTCAGATAGGTATATTTAATTACAGCTGCAAAATAATAGATGAAGCCACATTTGAAAGTAAGAGCTTACAGATAAAAGAGTATGAAGGCTTTTATCAAAATGTTAATGCTTTCTTTTGATGTATTCAACAACACCATCTAACTAAAATATATTGGACAGAAATGTCATTTTTTAAAATAAATTCCCATTATTCCACAGAAAAATATTAAAAATATAATATTGAATATTATAATTCCTCAAACCAACATTATACCATGATTAATTAATGTGACAAATAAACCTCAGCATTCTGAGTCAGAATGGAAGAAAAAAATAGGGAAACTGCTGTGTACAGTACCTATTTATTTTGTGGTAATAACCAAATAGTCTTGGATAATAAAATATGAGTCTCCAGAATTTCTTTTTTTTAAGTAACACTCCCACCCCATGGATTAGCTAGCATTTGCATCATATTTACAATATATAATAATAATTATATAATTATATTAATTATAATATATAATAATAATCCAAGGGACTAGTCTTTTTCCAAGAATCTCTATCCTTCCATTTCAGTTTGGTACACTGGATCTCATTAGCTAAAGAGTATGGGCTGGTGGGGATCAAAAGATGGTCTTCTCTGCTGTAGCCCCTGCTTTGTAGAATCTTTTGCCTTCAGACATTAAAATAGTCCCAACCATGTTGATCTTTCAGAAGGCTTTAAAAAGTTGGTTGTTTATCCAGGGCTGGGATCCAAAGTTGTTATGGGCCCTGTCTCTGGCTTTATTGTTAATAGGGCAATTACCTCAGCTGCTATACCTACAGTATTTGTTTATATTGCTTTATTGGCTTTAACTGTTGTATAATTTTAGAACTGTAAGCTGCCAGCAGCATTTAGTTGTGACAAGACACCAGATTAAATAAACAAACAAACAAATAAATAAATCATTGCTAATAATTACTGAATCTGTAAGAATATGTGTAATGGCAAGCATCATGAAATTCTACTGAAACCTCACCCATTGATTCGTCCCACCATCAAACGATGAAGAAATTCTTGAATGGGAGTATGGCTAATGTTCACAGTGATTTTCCAATGTGTAACTATAACCACTATATTGTGTGATGAAGAATATTATTGGTATGAAACACATTCCTGTGTACTTTAGACCTCTGAGACCTAGCAATTGGGCAGTGGTATAAAGAGTTAAGCTAAATCTTGTTGAGATGAAAGGAGTGTAAGTATTTTGAATCTATTTTGAGTCTTTTTAAAAAAAGCAAAAAATTGCACCACTAATAATATGATATTTGTCATGAAATCTTGGCAGTATAATCTCATAAGGATGCCAACCAGTATTATTCTCTACCACTGATTTTAATTAGAGTTGAGTTCAGGAAAGGACTTATCAATTGATAGGCTTGCACATGTTAATTATGTGGAAGCTTGACACCTATGTCGTGTCGCAGAGGTAGCCGTCTTGCTACCAAAGTATCCCTAAAAATTCAGTGCCATATGAATTGTATGTTTTATCTGCCCAACCAGATCAAAGCCCCTAAGTGTTTTTCCTTCCTATAGGCATCATATATATATATATTCCATGATATTCAGTTGATTTTAATTTATTGGTGCCTTTGACAAGATATTCAACTTGCTATGAAAAGTATCCCTCATTCTAATATTTTTACAATATTTCTGCTTTCTTTAATTTGTCTTTTGTTTATTTCCTCCTTACAGGGAGAAAAAAAATCAACAATTCAATACAGGTAAACAATAATTCAACTAGACACTTTCAAAATTGTTACTACAATTACTACAGGTAGTCTTTAACTAATGACCAACATTGGGACTAGAAATCTGGTCATAAGTCATTGTAGTCATAACCACAGGCACCCAGGGTGAGCAGACCTATCTTCTGACATTTTTATCTAGTTCTTGAGCAAATCATTATGGTCATTAAACAAACAGTATAATCATTAAGTGAAACCAGTTTTCTTCATGTGTGTTTTTTGTTGGAAACCAGCAAAAAATACCAGAAACTAGCTAACTGTCACAGATTGTGGTTATGTGACCATGGAACACTGCAACTCATTGCAAATGTGATCCGATTGTCAAGCTCTGGAAGTGACATTTCACAACAGCTGGAAGTCTGGACCCCATTCTGAGGTCGTTGTAACTCCAAACCATGATAAAACAGGTGGTCATAAATTGAGAACTACCTCTACAACAGATTCCACTGACTCTTCTGGCATCTATAATAGCGAATCACATTATTCAATGTGATATCTACAAGAAACTATGAAAAATCAAATTCGAATGGTCCCTGAACTTCCTTGTTATTCTTATTTGTAGACATTTCATTACCATGCTAGGCAATTTGATCAGTGTAACTCTTACTCTTTGTTTCTATTTGGCACTTTCCTGTCTTTGTATTTGTTCTTATTCCTTCTTTCTGGCACCCATTTTCCCTCTTTCTCGTTTTGTCCTTCCCAGTTCAGGCTGTCACAAATCAGCAGATCAAGTCTAGATGCTTGAGGCTTTTGAAATTGGATCAAGGACTGCAATGTTCTAACATTGAATTTTGTTCTTGATCACTTCATACTTGCCTTGACCACTTCACACTTGAAAAGCATATGCCATAAAGACAAACAATTTTCTGTACTTGCATGTACCTCCTTTTGCATCCCCTTATCACATGTTTCAAAATTTTGTTTCTCTAAGTTGAAAGTCTATAGAGATTCTCAGTCATCCAGGTCATGGTTGTCCCAAAGGTGCTTTTTCAGGAGGCAACTGGATTTTCTTGCTTTTTCTTTTGAAGACATTTCACTTCTCATCCAAGAAGGTTCTTCAATTCTGTCTGGATAGTGGGGAATGGAAGGATTTATATTTCTTGCAAACAGCTGGTAATTTGCATCCTTTTAGAGGGTTGTTGAAGCACTTGGAGGTTTATCTGTGTCCTCAAGGTCACTTGAGTGGTGCTCCTGGTTCCTGTAGTCTGCAGTGAATTTGAAAATTTTCCCAGAGGAAAAACTCATTGAATTTGGTACTTGATGCATTTTGATGTGAAAATGTCCTGGTATTCATTGTTGTTTTGGTACTCCAGCAATGTGATAGGAAAAGGGGGACAGCTCTGGAGAGTAGACAGGAAGTCATCCATGCCAGGAAGATCAATGCAAAAAGGAAGAGAATGATGGCCGCAGAAGGCACGACAGGAAGACAGCCATGCTGGAAAGGTTGCTGACAAAGGAAAAGGGACACACAGGAAGTCTTTCCAGGCTGGAACAAAGAGTCACATGGTAAATCACATAGTTTGTTTGGCACTTGTCATTTTTAATGCTCATCATTACTCAATGATTCAATTACCAATGAATATCGAGGCACCATTATATCTTTTTTAGTTTTATGCTCAAGTATTCTCAAAGGAATTTTAATTCAGGTATTTTCACTGGTTCTTCCCCCTCCCCACAAACTGAGAAATAAGGAGACAGTGGCCAGTGAATATGAGGGCAGATTCAGACATTCTTCCTTCCACAGCATATCTAAGATCAAAGACAACTATAGAGAATGATTACTTTATAGATTTGGAGTTTTTCCAACTTAGTGATAGTTATAGAGGCTTCTCTAGCCAAGGTTTTCAAAGTCCTATAATCAGAAATAAGGAAAAGGAACTGAGCTTTCATGTCCATACCTGAAATCAACTTAACTAAAATCCACCTATGTATTCTGGGCCACAGTTTGATTGTGGAAACTGTCCAATTATCTCACCAAAAGTCAAGCATCTCAGTATTTTGGGATTTTTAAAAAACATTATGATTGGTGGATGCTTTATATTTCATATGCATTCTTATCACTTCTCTATGCTTTAGAATGTTATTAGCTGAACCATGCAGAGCAACCAAAAGTGAACATGGAATCATTATGTTTTCAGCTCATCTTACAGCAAGCTAGGTGTTAAATTCAAGCCAGTGAAGAAGAAAGTGATGGTTGAAAGTAATATCTAATAAGTTAGGTCCAAATTATTTCTAAGGCAGGATGGTGTCCACATTCAACTTCAATGCTGTAAAAAAGAAATATGTAGCATTGATAGTTATGCCAGAATATAAGGGGGAAAACTTTAGTGGAATTCATGTAGGAGAGTTCTGCCAATTATTTGATAAACACTTTGAATAAATGTTCATTCATAAACTGCAAGTAATATCCAGTCCTCAGTCCCAAATAATTGGATTTTTTTCTTTCCAATGTTGAAGAACAAGTCTCTTAATAATAAAAACAATGTCAAAAATCCATTTCCGTTCTCCTGTTATTAATTTCCATGTAGCAATTTAAGTAATTCTAAAGAATACTAATATCCAATTATATTACAATGTGTACAAAAATAAGTCTCAACATTTTGAGGTATCCCAAATATATCCATGAATGAAGAATTCATTTTACAGCATCTCCCAAAATGCAATCATTTAATTATTCATGTACAAATACAGTTTGGTCTAAAACGAGAACCACTCATTTATTTTGTTGAATAAGCCGCAGTCTAAGATGTGATATATTTCAAGAGAGTCAACAAAATAAGGATCTCCAATTTCTTATTCCACTTAATTTTTAAAATTTGCAGATCAAGTTGACTTATTGCTAGCATGTGCGCATAAAGATTGATTGTGAGATTTTTAGACTCAAAAGCATTTGCAATTTCAGGCGTTACTGATGCCAAAAATGCTGCAGGGCCAAATGAAGATGTTGTAGGTGTAAATACTGCTAGTGGATGGCAAAAGACAAAATATATTAGTATTTCAACACAGACATTCATCACTGTAATTCAATTGGTCTCAAGTAAAAATCCTAGCATTCATTCCAAATCTCCCACATAGCTTGTTTCTCATCAATTGTAAGGTATGGATCTCTCCATAAAGTCAATTTAACATAAGAAAAATATAATTTTGCAGAAGCCACAGTATTCAAATTGATGCAGTAGTTACAGGAACTATGTTTTGCTGATCGTATTTGAACTTAAAATGGTCTAATTAAGCAAAAGTACTATGTGTGAACATTCCAATGGGCCTAAGGAAAAGAATTTATGTGAAGGAAAACTGCCTAATATTTGATACCAATTAAAAGACATGGATTGGAAAACCATGCCACTCTCCTTAATTGACAACTGCATCGTTTTCAAGAATATCTTCTGAAGAACATCATATGCATCTATGGAACAATTTGTCAAGTTTTTCAATATATGTAATAGATAGCTGTTCTGACCCCCAACTTGTCCGTTCAGGAACGAAAGCCAAACAGACATACAAAAGAATGTTTTAATCAGTCCTGGCTCTTGTTGGCTGCAAGCCCAAATAAACATAGATAATTAGCTCTGGCAGAAAGTCCTATAACTCACACCAAAATGCAAACCCGGTTTCTCTTATCTCAAACCACTTATCCAAGTTGGCTTCTCTCAGTTGGTGAACGTGAACAAGAACAATTACTAGAACAGGAACGGAACATTGACTTCTGTAACCAGGGCGTGGCACCAGCAGTCCCCTTATATTCAGGAGAGAATCCCATGAGCAACAGCTGCACGCAATCATCTCCTGTAAGTACTCAGCTGTTTCTTCTGTCGAGTAACCCTTCGACGGGGTGTATCCTGCAACAACTCCCAAGTGTTTCCCTGAATACTCCCTCTGATCCAATGCTCCGCTGCCACCTGGTGGCCAACGGCTCCTGCCAGGCCACAACACTATCCCCCACCGCAAGGCCCTTCCCCCAGGTCCGATGCTCAGGATGCAGCTGGAAGGGGTTGATGATGGCCTCCACGGGACATGGTCCAAGACACCGGTGGACAAACTTTTTAGCCAACCGGTGGAACGAATGATGCCATGGGGACCACCACACACAATCTCCTACAGCCACCTCTGACACCGCACGCCGAGACCCATCTGCCGCTCTTCGGTGATCCTTCCTCACTTGGCCCAGATAGCAGCACCCCATCTGGTGGACCACCGGAATCCCAGAGATGAAGTCTTGTGCTGCAGCGACCGGTGTCGGCAAGGGCTGCAATAATCTTGGAGAAGCCCTCCTCGCAGACCTGGCCCTTTGACACTGGACACCCAACACCACGCACTTTCTCACGTCATTTTGTAAGCGGGGCCACCAAAACATACGGGAGACCAGGCTCAATGTCTGGAAAAACCCACAATGTCTAGTTTCATGATGCTCACTGCAGGAGCGTCATGAAACTGAGAGAGCACCCGTCTACGGATGGGCCCTGCGGGAACATAGAGCCAGTCCTGATATTTTCAAAAGATGCCCCTCAAAAGTCCATGGGGAAGCCGGCCCTACTTCCGCCTTTCGTTGCTCCACCCATTCGTCACCCCATTGTGCACCCCGTATCAGAGACCGTATGCTCACGGGATGATGAACTGCAGTGCAGGATGCGATGGATAAAACAGTCCGGGGTGGAAGCGAGTCCACAGGGTCAGAGTTCTCCGGTTTCCTAGACAGGCATCTGCCCTTTGATTCCACACCCCATGGATGCACATTACCTTGGGCGAATGGGGTACCAGGGCCACACAGATGTGCCGGTTTTCTGACACGATGGTTCGTTGCTGAGGGAAGGCCGCAGGCCGCGCAACCCTCCTACTCTTCTTGGGGCAACTCCCAGCCAGGTGTCCAGGATCCCCACAGTAAAAACACAACCCCTCAGCACATCATCTGTCCATCTCTATGCGTGACACTCGGGGTCCGACAGCACCCAACTCCATGGGCTCTTCCCATTCAACTGCAGTCTCTTGAGGAACCGGCATGCTAGTGGTCTCCTGAGATGCCCGGCAAGGCCTCCGCCTCTGCAGCTGGGCATCTATCCGGAGGCACAAGTGAACCAAGGCATCGAACGTTGGTGGCCTGTCCATCCTCGCCAGTTCATCCTGTAAGTCATCGGACAGGCCATCTTGAAAAGTGTCCATAAGTGCTGGTTCATTCCACACTGAATCCTGGCTACGCAACCGGAATTCACTGACATAATCTTGTAATGAACCACTCCCCTGCTGCAGTGACTTAAGATGTCTGGTTGCTGTTTCCCCCTTAATGGGATCCTCAAATATCAGCCTGAAATGCTGACAAAAGACCTGGAAGTCATCCAGCAAAGGGCTATGCTGAGTTAACAAGTGTAGCCCAATGGGCAGCTGTGCCTGAGAGCAAACTAATAATAAATCCCACCTTTGTCCGGTCAGTGGGAAAGTCCTCCGCTCTCAAATTTAGGAACAGCTGGCATTGTCCCAGAAATGCTGCAAACATGGCTTGATTTCCATCAAACGTATCCAGCATAGCCACTGGGCACTTCCTCCATGGCTGGGGGAGGGGGGCATGCAGGTCTCTGCAGCTGAGAAACTTGACCAGCCAATACTGCAATCTGCTGAGCCAGCTGGGCATTCTTAGCACGGAGCTGCTCCATTGTAAACAGAATGGAGTTTTGTCAGGGCAGAAGTCAATCTGTTATGACCATCATCTTGTCCATTCAGGAACAAAAGCCAAACAGACGTACAAAATAATGTTTTAATCAGTCCCAGCTCTTGTTGGCTGCAAGCCCAAATAAACATAGATAATTAGCTCTGGCAGAAAGTCCTATAACTCACACCAAAATGCAAACCCGGCTTCTCTTATCTAAAACTACTTATCCAAGTTGGCTTCTCTCGGTTTGTGAGCGCGAACAAGAACAATCATTAGAACAGGAATAGAACATTGACTTCTGCAACCAGGGTGTGGCACCAGCAGTCCCCTTATAGTCAGGAGAGGATCCCAATGAGGAACAGCTGCTCGCAATCATCTCCTGTAAGTACTCAGTTGTTCCTTCCATCAAGTAACCCTTCGACGGGGTGCATCCTGCAACAACTCCCAAGTGTTTCCCTGAACACTCACTCTGACAGCTCCTGCCGGGCCACAACAGATAGCTACATGGGAAATGCATCTGCAGAACTACATTGATTTTGAGAGTATTTATGCTACCACAAAGTTTAAGGTTCAAATACTTCCATTTATCAATAACCCAAACTTAGATATCTTTATTCTGTACTGCAATTTTCAAATATATACATAAAGTATAGAATACCAGTGTATATTAAATATATATTTAAAATGTTATGTTGTAATGTAGCAATACATTTTTAGCTTTGAGCATCTATTCCAATTTAAACTAATTAACTGACCATCCTCAAACTTGCCTAAACACATTAATCAAATGCATCAAAGCCAGAATTGAACTATAAATTTCTGAGAAAAACAAATTATCATCAGCACATAATACTAGTCTTGTATGATTATTATGATTTGTCTAATAGCACACGATAGAGTTTCTAATCACATATTAGTCAAAAGATAAAAAGATCATCATTGTCTATTACCTTAGTCATAGAATAGAGCTCAAAGGGACCTTGGAGGTCTTCTAGTTCAGCCCCATGCTCAAGCAGGAGACCCTATACCATTTCAGATATGTGATTGTCTAGTCTCTTCTTAAAAATCTCCATTGGTGAAGCACCAGGGGTGGGTTTCAACTGGTTCGCGGCGGTCCCCGCGAACCAGTTGGTCAGCGAACCCGGAAGTAAATAACTTCTGGGAACGGCGAAGGGCCCACCCGCCCGCCTGCGCTGCTTACCCGGTTTTGACGAGTTCTGCACTTCCACGCATGCGCAGGATGCATACAGCGCCTGTGCGATCCTCCAGGAGCAGCTGGAGCATCGCACAGACGCTAGTACGCATGCGTGCACTGCGCGCATGTACGAGAACGCCCCCGGCCCCATTCCAACCGAACCGGTTGGAACGGGGTGAGAAACCCACCCCTGTGAAGCACCCACGATTTCTGAAGGCAAGCTGTTCCACTGGTTAATTGTCCTCACTGTTAGGAAGTTTCTCCTTAATTCCAGGTTGCTTCTCTCTTTAATTAGTTTCCAACCATCATCATCATCTTCATGAATAACTCCTTGTCACGGGGGGAGGGCCTTGCGATACTCTTTGAGTTTAAGAGTTACAGCCCTGGACAAGACTGCATACTGTGTTTGGACATTGCACAACATTGCACAATTATACATCAGAACTAACAAAGTGAGAGGACTTAAAGAGAATGTTTGAACTGCGGGGAAGAATTTATCCAGATTCAAATAGCACAATTAGCAGATCAAAGGAGATTCATTACCAGAAATAAAATATTAAGGGATACAGAACTGGAAGAGATTCAGAAAACTTGTGCAAATGAAAGATCCTTGAACAATAGTAGAACAGTAGAAGAAATGTAGATTACAACAGTTGGAAATATAGAGGAAAACTGTCATGAGCTACATATATGATAATTTGCTGTAGAACATAGAATCATAAGGAAGAGACCTTGGAGGTCTTCTAGCCTAACCCCCTGCTTAAGACAGAAGACTTTATATCATCCTGGTCAAATGGTTGTCCAGTCTATTTTGGACAATCTCCAGTAATGGATCACACACAACTCCAAGAGACAAACTATTCCACGGGTGTCAAATTCGCAGCATCATGTTGCCATCGCATGACATTTCGTGATGTTTTCCCCCTTCATGGAGCTGGGGAAGGCATGACCTGCATGTGATGCAACTGGCCGGTGGGCCATCAGTTTGACACCCCTGAGCTATTCTACTGAAGTAATAACAACAGAACCAGTACAGGCCAGTACTTTTTTTGTGGGGGGGGGGGGGAGCAATGAGTTGACTTGCCAACAATAAGAATTAAAAGCAATAAAATACAGTGTGTGCAGAATTACCAGTACAAAAACAAAGACTGCCACATTGAAAGCATTTCCTCACAAAAATCGGCATTTATAATGAAGGACATGAATAAGGTACTTGCAAGGATTAAAATAACAGCAGTGGTGGTTACCGAAGAAATGGGTATGGGTATAAAACTTAGAAAACCAAAAGCAAACCATTCAATCTCAAAATGGGAGATCAGACTGGAGGCCGAGATAAAGAAATTAAGATTAAATGTGAGTAACTTAAAGAACATGGCAGAGCAAAAAAATAGGAATATAATTTTTAAACAAGTTTAATGAAAAGATAGTGACTTAGCACGAGAAAAAATGAAGAGGCTTTGGAAACGATAAAGCAACAAATAACAGCAATAGTTGGAAAACTGAATGCTCTGAGGTACAAATGATCCAATTTAAACAAAATCAGCTACATCAGACTAGAGGCGATTCTACCAACATATAAATGGCAATAGACATTCTGACGATGAAAAACCAAATAGAAAGGAAATAATCCATGTTTGGAAAGATCTATAGGAAACTCAAGAAGACTATAATAATATTACTGATTGAATAAATGAATTTGAAGATGAATTTAATAAAAAATTAATGGCAGAACCAATAATAACAGAAATGGTTAAAATGGGGTGCAAAGTATTAGAAACTGGCATGTCCTGGAAATGATCAAATATATGACTTTAGCTCAAATATCTGACTAGCTGTCATCCAATTATAAACCTCTGGTTGTCACAGATGCCTGGGACCCTCAGGCACTTTGCTTCGAGATGGGGGGGCTTATTTCACACAGTAGAGATGCTAGGATTGCTAGTTACCTTATAGCAATCCAAGGAAACAGCAATTTCAGAGAAAAAAATAAGTCTCATGCGTTGTCATTTAATATTCATTTCAGCAGCCAAGTTTTTGTTTTAAGCGAACTTTGTTTATACAACAGTAACTGTTATAGACCAATATATATCATTAGCTGGTTTATTGTTTGCAAAATGCAAAAATACAGTACTGAATAAACAGCTTGAAAAATGCCCTGACTTGCTGGTGACTTTTAATGGGCTTAGTTTCCTGACAAAATACCCACAGGAGTCTTGTAGTGTAAGATTTCTTTAATTTTTCTGTTTAAACATGTCAGATGAAAAAGTTGAACTGGTTGGCCCTGAGCTTAGCAGAGTTATATTTCAGTGCAGCAGCCTCTGTCATCTGAAAGTTATCCTATATTCTGTCATTTCCCAAACTGAATACTGAATATTTAACCACCAAACTCCAGCCGCCACTTCTTACACAACCAGTTTAATGCTGTTGTTTTTGAGGAAAAAAATGTTGTTTGTAAGGAAATCACTTCAGATAGCGGGAAGAAAGGCAGGAAGAAAGGCTCTCTCTATAAAAGAGATGCCACTCACACAGAAAATTATCATGTCAGAAAGATAACTAGGATTGGATTTTTATCCCTGACATCTAATTTCAATGAGCAGCAAATGCTTTTGAATTGAAGAAGTTTCAATCATGTGATCCTTTAAAGCAGTGATCCCCAACCCCCGGTCCGCGGACCGGTGCCGGGCCGTGGAGTACCTGGCACCGGGCCGCGCAGCGGCCGGGGGCCATGATCGCTGCAGCGGCCGGGGGCCATGATCGCTGCAGCGGCCGGGGGCCAGTTTCTTTCTGTATGCAAATTAGGGCTAACTGGCACAAGGGGTGTTACTGGACCGCTGGTGGCACTCTGACGTCACCAGCGGCCCACCGCCCCCCTGTGTCCAGCGCCGCCCTTCTCATTCCTTTTCAGCGCTTCAGCGCTGGCCGATTCCTGAAAAAAACCTAAGAGCGCCTGCGCAGCTACGTAGGGCTAGCGTAGACAGCGCTAGTAGCGTAGCCTTGCACTTTATATTTATGTAATTGTATTTTATTTTGTAAGGCATGTTTAAATACAATAAAATAAAAGTTGTTTAATCAAAACAATCTGATATATAAACAATCAATGTGTCGTCGCGAACAATGCCCCCCCACCCCTGCGCGCGCTCAGCGGGCCACGGTAAAATTATCAAAGGCTGACTGGTCCGCGGCGATAAAAAGGTTGGGGACCACTGCTTTAAAGCACTGTAAGAGAAAAAAAATAGGCTTATCTAATGTCCTGTTTGAAGATTAAAGTTTCAGTCACTTTCTAGCTCCATCTTTCTTTCCTTCTCCCTTCGTTTGATTCGAATTTGCCTCTTTTTAAAATCCTTTTAGCCAAAATATTGTTTTCAGACATGATTTTATATAGTATGAATGCAGTGACCATATTTTCTATTTGTCTAGAGGTTTCTAAACTATGTCCTTTAAATATATCATGGTGACTTTGAGACAGAATGAGATGAAATCTGCAGTGATAATAGATACTGCATTTGGGGAAACTGTTAAAAATGTGTACAAAAGAAAAGATGTGCCCACAATCAGCAGTGACTTTCACTGCAATTGAGGTTATTGCTGGAGTTTGAAACAAAGCTGTAAAGAATTATCTTACTGGGTGTTCTATTATAAGGAATAAAATATAGGGAAAAATAGATAAATAGAATTTGAACCTGAGGTAAAATGAAGACATGTTACAGGAGGGAAAAGAACAAAGAAGCCACCAGATTACGTTTGGATATCAGGTACAACAAGAGACAGAGGCTCACAAAGAAATTATTCCTCAAAATCAAGCCAGACTGGAGAATAGCAATCAAAGATAAAATAGCTAACAATCAACCACCATACAAATGGTCATGAAATGATAAGCAAAAGGCTGAGCTGAACATGGAAAAGAAGGTATATGGAATATTTCTGGCAAAGGATAAATGGACAACTGTACACGTTTCTGTTGGAATTCCCCTAATTTGTCCACAGAACTATCATCATTGAAGTACTTTTGCTCAGTGGCTAAGACGCTGAGCTTGTCGATCAGAAAGGTTGACAGTTCGGCGGTTTGAATCCCTAGCGCCGCAAAATGGAGTGAGCCCCCATTACTTGATCCAGCTTCTGCCAACCTAGGAGTTCGAAAGCATTTAAAAATGCAAGTAGAAAAATAGGGACCACCTTTGGTGGGAAGATAAAGACGTTCCGTGCATCTTCCATTTTTAGTCATGCCAGCCACATGACCATGGAGACGTCTTCGGAAAGCACTGGCTCTTTGGCTTTGAAATGGAGATGAGCACCACCCCGTAGAGTCAGGAACAACTAGCACATATGTGCGAGGGGAACCTTTACCGTTATGTGGGTGTATACATGTGTGTGTGTGATGTTTAATTAATTCTTCTAATCAACAGACTTTGTATGTCCTGCTTGTTCCCTTGAGCATATTTGCATTACTTCACAAAAACCTGAACTCTTGTATTTCTGTTGAAAGTGTGACAGACCACTAATAAGTCCCATATATTGTATATACCTGGATTAGCCCTTGATTAAAATCTCATTCTAATCTTATTAGAGGTATTTGTGTAATTGATTTGACATCATTGTATATGGAATATGTGGACAAATTCAAGTTGTCTGAGTTGGAGGGCACTAAGGCCTTGCTGGAGAGAGTCACCTTCACTGCAAAATGTCTGTTTGCTGAAAAATCCACCTGCAATGGCATGTAAGCCCTTTTAAGCTTTAAACATTAGCGTTAGCTTTCCAGTCCTTAAATTCTGTTTTGCCAAAATAGAACTGTAGTGTTGGCATAACATTATCTTTTGTGATTTAAATATATACACAGCAGGTGGATGCTAAGTATACAACATGTCATTTGTTGATGCAGCTATTCAGAATAAGACATAGAGGTTTAAAGAAAGAACAGCTGCTATTACAAACTAGCTAACTGGGTGCCCTATTGAACTAACAGTAGTAGTAGTAGTAGTAGCAGCAGCAGCAGTAGTAGTAGTAGTAGTAGTAGTAGTAGTAGTAGTAGTAGTAGCAGTAGCAGCAGCTATTACAAACTAGCTAACTGGGTGCCCTATTGAACTAACAGTAGTAGTAGTAGTAGCAGTAGTAGTAGTAGTAGTAGCAGTAGCAGCAGCAGCATTATCCAAGTTTAATTTAAATTCAGCCTTAGATATTCAGCAACTGGCCTGGAACATGTACATTGTGCCCAGTTCTCTTTAACAGTCATATGCTTATCATCTCATGAAAGTGAAGATGAGGAAAATTCTAAGTAATATGCAGATTATTGTGTATTGTATTACTACTCAGAGAACTAGTAAAAATGGAAATGTTTTGCTTTTTTACTCAGGTTGCACTGTTTTAGACCACAGTAATCTTGGATCTGAGAAACTGGTCTGCAAGATTTCTGTGTGGTTTTTCCTCCAGCAATTTGGCAATTTACTTCAAACAAAACCTGTCACCAAATCTTCAGCTATACAATTGGATACTAATGGATCATTTTTCCTTACACATAACACCCCCCCCCCCAAATAAAGCTCTTGGTTATGAATTGTTCTAGTTTTGATTGCTGTAATTAAGAAGCAGTGTATAGACATCATATAGCATCACACAGGTATAAAAACACCAAGGCAGTGAACTCAGATTGTTCTGCAAAGGAAGTTGCTGATAAGCCAATAATTCATGCTCCGTCCCTTATCTGCTAAGTGAGCAATTTGATACCAATCAGTCACACTCTCTTAAGTACACCCATCTCTGTGCATTTATACCTTTCCTAATTCTTGAGTTCATTCCTTCCTCTTTACCTCTGGAGCAAACCTTCCAATCTGGAGATCCTTAATTCTAATTCTCTCACTAGCTCCACTATGTTTAACAGCAGATACCTTGACACATTCTTAATATAACTTTGTTTACTTTCCTCTTCACTTTCTATTCTTTACTTTTGCTCCACTTAGAGATCTTTTGCAACCAGAGCTATGATGTACTCATCTAGCAAACCTTACTAGTTTGCATCTAGATTTAACTCCACTCATTATTCCTTTTAAAAATGTTTTCATTAGAATTTTTTCCATACAATAAAAGTATGAATATTAAAGAAAAAGAAGAAAAAGAAGAAAAAGAAGATAGAAACAAAGAAAAAAGAAAAGAAGTGAAAGAAAGAAAACGGAATTATAAATTCTGCCCTTCTTTTTATTGGGTAATCATCATTTTATTATTTCCTCTTCTCTCTGATCTGTTTTAATCCCCCAATTTAAATCTTTATCCTTTTTTCCAGCAAAATGTCCACAAAAAACTTCTAGTCTAGACAATAAAAGGGTTTGTCTGTTTTATTGTTTTTCCCTATTACATAACTTTTATCTTTATGTTTATAGCAATAGTACTTAGTCTTATATACTGCTTCATAATGCTTTTATAGCCCTCTCTAAGCTATTTATAGAATCAGCATATTGCCCCCAACAATCTGGGTCCCCAATTTAGTGACTTGGAAGGATGGAAGGATGAGTCAACCTTGAGCTGGTGAGATTTGATCTGCAGAACTGCAGCTAGCAGTCAGCTGAAGAAGCCTGCAGTAATGCACTCTAACCACTTGCATCAAGATATCTATTCAATGCTAGTTGCAGAATTTACATGATTGAATTAATTGTGTACATATTGTCATTTGTCTCTCACCTAACAGGTATCCATAAGGATATAGCAGACAAAAATGTTTCTGTATTTGCTTGTTCCATAGATAAAACCAAGGGTCTCCAGGCTGCTGGGTTAGTTTGTGGTTGAAAGTATTGTCCAGAATACATCCAGAAACTCAGTACAGTACCTAGGATATGCATGTTGGGTGAACCAGTCAGAGTGAATGTAGCATTAAATCAAACTTAATAAGAGATTGATGATCCAGCTGTAATGTTTGAATTGGTCAATTTTTGTACTATATAACAAAGAAGAATTATATATTTGAAATATTACAGTATTTGGATTTGGATTTATTGCATTTATATGCCGCCCTATTCCTGGAGGGACTCAGGGCGGCTCACAAATCAAAGGAAGGGAATGCAGACAGGGGGGAAACAACAAGCAAACAACTACAAAAGAATTTAAAAGCAATCAACAACCACACAGTTCGAGCGGGGACGGGAACTCGTCAACCTCAGGCCTGTCGGAACAGCCAGGTTTTAAGGGCTTTGCGGAAGGCCTGAAGGGTGGTGAGGGTCTGAATCTCCATGGGGAGCTCGTTCTAGAGGGCCGGAGCAGCCACAGAGAAGGCCTTCCTCCGGGTGGTAGCCAATCGGCATTGGCCAGTAGATGGGATTCGGAGGAGGCCTAGTCTGTGGGATCTAATAGGTCTGTTGGAGGTAATTGGCAGCAGGCGGTCTCTCAAGTACCCAGGTCCAATATCATGAAGGGCTTTATAAGTGACGACTAGCACCTTGAAGCGTATCCGGAGACCAATGGGCAGCCAGTGCAGCTCATGGAGGATAGGTGTAACGTGGGTGTACTGGGGTGCACCCACAATCGCTCGTGCGGCTGCATTTTGGACAAGCTGAAGTCTCCGAATGCTCTTCAGGGGCTGCCCCATGTAGAGCGCATTGCAGTAGTCCAGTCTTGAGGTCACAAGGGCATGAGTGACTGTTGCGAGTGCCTCCTGGTTCAGGTAGGGACACAATTGGTGCACCAGGTGAACCTGGGCAAATGCCCCCCTGGTCACAGCCGACAAATGGTGTTCTAAAGTCAGCTGTGGGTCCAGGAGGACTCCCAAATTGCGAACCCTGTCTGAGGGGCGTACATTTCACCCCCCAGCCTGAGAGATGGAATATCTGGCAATTTTTGGGAGAAAAACACACTCGGTCTTGTCCGGATTGAGTGCAAGCTTGTTTACCGCCATCCAGACCCTAACAGCCTCCAGACATTGACACATCACGTCAACCGCTACACTGAGTTGGCATGGGGCGGACAGATACAGCTGTGTATTGTCCGCATACTGGTGATATTTTATCCCGTGCCGTCGAATGATCTCACCCAGCGGCTTCATGTAGATGTTAAACAGGAGGGGGGACAGGACTGAACCCTGCGGCACCCCACACTTAAGGGGCCTAGGGGTTGATCTCTGCCCTCCAACCAACAGCGACTGCGACCTGTCTGAGAGATAGGAGAGCCCCACCAAAGAACGGTGCCTCCCACCCCCACCTCACACAACCGTCACAGAAGGATACCATGGTTGATGGTATCGAAGGCCGCTGAGAAGTCAAGGAGCACTAGGACGGAGGCATGACCCCTGTCCCTGGCTCTTCAGAGATCATCGGTCAGTGCGACTAAAGCAGTTTCCGTGCTGTAGCCAGGCCTGAATCCAGACTGAAAGGAGTCTAGATAATTGGTTCAGTACTGATGAATCTGCAATTTGGATAGGCCTTTTCCAGTAACTATATATTTGATAATAGGAAATAGTGGCGAGTCTTATGTAGAACAATTACATGAGAAATCTCATTCCTTTGTTTGGTTGCACAGACATGTATATCTGAATCAGAACTAGAACAGAGCTGGAAGGGACCTTGGAGGTCTTCCAGCCCAGTTCCCTGCTGTGATATTATGGAATGTCACTAGGAGAAGATCAGAGCTAATTAATGTCTGTATCTGATAGGTTTGAAAATACAGAAAATGAAACTTTGGCTCCTGCCATTTTTTCTTCCTGTAGACCTTAAGTTGTACATGATGATGAGAAAAATATTACTTTGATCAGGGGGTTTGCTAGACAAGATAGCACAAACATAGCCACAGAGCTTCAGCTGGAATTCTTCAGGGGCCTTAAACCTGCCAACTGCTAGGAGGACTCAGTGGGATCAAAGCCAGCTTAAGTATATATTGCTGACTGATTTCTGTGAGTTATTGGAATTCTCCCAGAGAAGTTGTGGTTTTTTTTTAAAAAAAATATCTCTCAAGCAGTAGCACTTCGTTGAGTCTAACAGAAAATGATGGGCATTTTGGAGGAGTATTAGAATATTGCAGCAAAAAACAACATTTAAATGTTGAAACACTTAAAAGACTAATTATTATTCTGAAACAGAGTACGGGCATTTTCAAAAAGTATGTGGTCAACATGTACACCAAAGTAGTCACTGGAGTACATTTTTTCTTCTCTTTTTGTATAATTTTATTAAGGATTTTTTTTTAAAAAAAGAAGATAAAATTAATATAAACTAATATAAAGTGAGAAAAAGAAAAGGAGAGAAAACTAAAAGTTTAAGAAAGGTGGGAAGTAAAAAAAACATAGAAAGAAGATAGAAAGAAGTAACTTCTGATCTTTGCAGTAGAAGTAGTCCTTGACTTACAACAGTTTGTTTAGTGACTGAGCTGAAAAATGTGACTTATGATTGTCTTTCATATCATGTAATCAAAATGTGGGTGCTTGGCAACTGGTTCATATATATAATCTTTGCTGTGTCCCAAGGTCATGTGATTACTTTTATGACCTTATGACAAGCCAACTCAAAGGGGAAGCCAGATTCACTTAACAACCAAGTTACTAACTTAATAACTGCAGTGATTCACTTGACAACTGTGGCAAGAAAAGTTGTAAAATGGGACAAAACTCACTTAACAAATGTCTCACTTAACAACAGAAATGTTGCGTTGCTTGCAGTTGTAACTCAAGGACTACCTATAGTTATCACTACAATTATAAACTTATTTCTTACTCTATGCTTACAAGGGAACTCTCTTCTTTTTTTAATCTATTCTGTCTAATCAAAACCATAACTCCTGTTCATTATTTTCTGTTTCACACAAAATGTCTACAAGAGGTTTTCAGTCACTAACAAATGTTGTTGTTGTTGTTGTTGTTGTTGTTGTTAGTTGTGAAGTTGTGTCCAACCTGTCACAACCCCATTGACAATGTTCCTCCAGGCCTTCCTGTCCTCTACCATTCTCTGGAGTCCATTTAAGCTCATGCCTACTGCTTCATTGACTCCATCCAGCCACTTCATTCTCTGTCGTCCCCTTCTTCTTGTAGCTACTATCTTTTTTCTATCAAAGAACTGCCTTTATCTATTGCAGCAAATTCCATCATCTTCATCAATCATTCATCCATTTTAGATAATGCCAAATCTTTCCATCTTTGTGTGTATAATAGAGTAAGTACTTTTAAGGAAGAAGAAATAAACTTGTTTGTCACCTTAACTAACATTTTAATTGTTTGCCAAATCAGGTGACGATATATAACAATCCAAATAGTCACAATCAATAAAAGCAGAAACATCTTTGTTTTTTTTTAAAAAAAAAAGTATTAGGGGTTTTTAAAAATGCCCTACAGTTTTTGTTTGGGGGGGGGGCCCTTAGGCATAATAACTAAGTATGTATTCTCTTAAAATATACTTCAGATAGCCAATTACGAAAGTCTGAAAAAAATGTATTAAAGAGATTTTGCAAGAGATGGTTTAAATTGTTCATATTTGCACATCAAAAGGTACAATAAAATTAGAATACAATATTCACAGAGTTTGGTGAGTTATTCACTACTCTGATGATAGATGACATACATGTAAAGCAGTTGTTCTCAACCTCCCCAATGCCATGACCCTTTAATACAGTTCCTCATGTTGTGGTGACCCCCAACCATAAGATTGGTGTCTCTGTTCCTAAGACCATCGAAAATATGTGTTTTCCGATGGTCTTAGGTGACCCCTGTGAAAGGGTCATTCGACACCCAAAGGGGTCCTGACTCACAGGTTGAGAACCACTGATGTAAAGGATGGATGCTATATACATGTAAAGGAGAATTAATCTTATTGTAGTGTTACCTTTGTAGCTGGAGTGCGGAACTAATATTTGAGGTTCAACTCTACCCTAAAGCTATGAAACTCAGTGAGTGACTCTTAGCTAGTTGTTCATTTTCCCAGAGCAACCTACTTTACAAAATTATCACTGTGAAGATAAAATTGAAGAAAGAGCAGAATGTACACCAGTTTCAGTTCTTGGAGTCCTCAACTACACTCATAAAAGGCCCCAGTTTGTCAGTCTACCTTTGAAAAGTGTTCCTTAATCTTCCTAGAAAAAGTGTACCTTAGAAAATCCCATTCTAGAGATGGGATGGGACAGCCTCCCACCAGCAGAAGACCTCTGACCTATTTCAGACTAAGTATACATACATGAGGGTGGTTGTAAAGATAGAACAGAACCGGGGCAAACATAATCCAAATGTCCAGGCATCACAGAAAGGTAGTGAGCCAATCAGAAATTAAGTCAAATTTCAGGCAGCATATGGGATGGGATCCAGACATATGAAAGCATGGAGCCAAGATTGTAGTGATTACCCCTTGTTTGTCAGCTTGGGTGTCCTGGCTCCGTCCGAGCTGAAGAAAGCGGAGGATTGTTCGTCGGAGGCCGCCACCGCGCTCCACCGCCTCGCCCCCCGCCTCCTCCGATGAACAATCCTTCGCTTTCTTCAGCTCGGACAGAGCCGGGACACCCAAGCTGATGTTGGCGGCGGCGGGGGCCACCTGAGTGGCCATGATCCCACCTCCCCAGCCAGCCAGCCAGCCCACCCCCCCCACCTGACCTACTCCCCACCTGGCTGTCTGGCTGGCACAAGGCCTGACCACTCTTCTCCTCCTCCTCCTCCCCACTGAAGCGGCGGCAGGCTCCGCGGGACAACAGGGTCTCATTCCTCCCCCGGTGTGGCAAGCTCCAGTGGGATGGACGTGGGTGCGAGGGGCCTGGCCCAGCGGTGTCTCCTCGCTCAGTTGTAGCCGGCGAAGAAAGGAGAGAGGAGGAGGAGGAGGAAAGAGGGAGGGGAGCAGGACGGGGCTCCTAGTGGGGGGAGAGGAGAAAGGGAAGGGGGCACAGCAGGCAAAAGAAAGAAAGCACCAGCCCACTAGCAGAGGCGGGTGAAAGACCTGTCTCTGCTGGTGGCTGCCCCTCTCTTCTCAAACAAGGCTGCCCCTCCCTTCTCAAAGCTGCCCCTCTCTTCTCAAACAAACTCTCAAATTGAGAGAGAGTTTGTTTGAGTGAAGTGTAAAAAGAAAAAGGCAAGAGCTGCTGAGGTCAGGCTGGGTTAGCTGCTGCCAGAGCCTCCAATGGATGACTCTGCTTAACTGTTTAAAAAAAAGCCTATTAAAAAGTGCCCTCTACAGGAGGAGGTGAGAGAACCACCTGCCCCATCTACATAAGCAATTTTCCGGCTTTTAACCCTTGCTTAACTCTCCTCAAGTGATTATAAAGATAGACTAAATGAGGCACATGGTTCTCCCACCTCCTCCTGCAGAGGGCACTTATTTTAGAGGCTTTTTTAAACAGTTAAGCACTAAGCAGAGTCATCCACTGTGACTCTGGCAGCAACTACCTCAGCCTTTTTCTTTTTAATTATTTTTCTTTTCAGGATGACAGTGGTGAGGCCCTGCCTCCCCTGACTGCACGTCCCTGCTTCGATTCATGGAGATTCTCCTGACACTCTTTAAAAAATAAAAGGGCTTCTAAAATCTGCCTTTATAGAGCATATTTAACAGTTACATAGTTTTGATTTCTCATCAAAGTACATACATTTACAGCCAATTAATATTATATTTTCTATGCATCCACCTGTGTTGTATGAGTTCTGTAACATCGGGGAGTTTTATTCTTTGAAAGCTGCATAACTGTGCAGCTGTTTTTTCTCAACAGAGAGTCCTAAATATGCAAACATTGTATTTTTGCTGAAGTGTGTATAATATTCCACAAGCATTCTTCTCAAGCACTATACTTAGATCAAATGTGATTATTTTTATCATTTTATTGAGAAATGAATGATGTATTATAAGTGCATTGGCTTGCTAGATTACTCATAGTATACTTTTTAGTGTTCAATTTTAACCATATAACTAAAATTGTAATTCCACTGAATTCATGGGCAAAGCTGCATTAAAATAAGAATGCAATAACATGTTCATATTAAAACAAAACAGAATAAAGCAGCAAAACCTTCCTTCATAAATAGGGAGGACTTCCATTATTGCTCTATAAATCTCTGTATTCCTCAATCATTTCCTTTTGCTCTTCTATATTTTTTCCTATGTACTTTATACTACTTTCACATAATTGTCAAAAAACGTTTCCTACATTATTCTCCACAAATGTAGCACTGTAAGTAGCTTTCAGCAAAATAGGCCTGCCTAACACTCCTGAAGTTTTATAAGCTTCATTAAACAGGGCCCAAACCTTGCAAATCCCTAGGGACAAAGAGTCTTTTTTCCCCTTTAGGTAGCTATCAAGATCATAGCCTAAGAAGTGCTTGCTATAGATATCATGATGAAAGATGTCTGTTAAAATGTGATATTGAAATCATTAAAATCTGGGAGATTTGATTGTCCTTTCAATCATTGGTATTGGCTTTGGTAAATATCATTAAAATGATATTGGGAAATTGATAAACATCTGCAGGATATTACAGTAAGCCTCTTTAGATGAAAAATGACTATTAAAATGTACATTTATGTGAATAGTGATGGTCAAAGCTTACTTTTGCTTTGAAATCAGAAAGAGTGCAGAGAAGACCAACAAGGATGATTAGGGGACTGGAGAATAAAACATATGAAAAATGGTTGCAGGAATTGATATGTCTAGTTTAATGAAAAGAAGGACAAGGGTGATATGTAGCAGTGTTGCAATATCTAAGATGCTACTACAAAGAAGAGGGGGTTAACCTCTCCAAAGCACCTGAAGGTTGGACAAGAACCAACAGATGGAAACTAATCAAGGAGAGAACCAACCTCAAACTAAGGAGAAATTTCCTGACAGTTAGAATAATTAATCAGTGGTATGCCTTGCCTCCAGAAGTTGTGGGTGCTCCAACACTGAAGATTTTAAAGAAGAGATTGAACAGTCTTATGTCTAAAATGGCATAGGGTCTCCTGCTTGAGCAGGGGTTGGACTAGAAGACATCCAAGGTTCCTTCTAAATATGTTATTCTGTTACATATTTATATAGATAAGTAATAATTAGGATATGAAAAGAAAGACATTATTCCATACTTATTGTTATACAGAAGACACCACAATTCTGCACCATATACGAATATGGTATATTTAATGAAAATCCATGGAAAGCACTGGTACGCTTTTTAATCAAATGGTTTTTAAATTAGATTCTTAAAACAACAACACTGCATACTTCCATAGCTGTCCCTAAATTATCATCCTCTTCATCTGATATTATGCTGTTTCAAATTAGTCTGTCAGTTTCATACCAAACTTGATAATAAAGATTATCAACAGCAGTTCAATATAGGAAACCATACTAGAGAATTAATAGACCAACTCAATGCCCTTGTTAATTCATTATTTAGACTTAAAAAGTGTGAAATATCGTTACTGAAAAGTATTGATATAGTGATGGCTAGAATATATGTTTTTGTGCTTATGAACAACTATGTTTGTTGAGAAGAGGCTATCCAGAATGACTAGGGGATGGCATTTCAGGATCTTTTCAAATGCATAACCATCCACCAACCATTGTAACTAAGATTTGTTGGATAAGAGATCATTTCAAAATCAGTTTGGGAGCTCTAGCTACATTGGGCCAAGTCAAGATCATAGAAATCTACCTATTTTCACATTCTTCATATCTATCTGACTACATCCCTGGGAGAAAATGAAAAGAAAGATATTTAACCCATGACTCATTGAGGTGCAGAATTTAGAAAAGATGTAGGAAGCGATAAGGACATTCACGTAAGAGAATCCTAGATTTCACTTAGGACTATCAGGATGAAGAAAGGGCAAGCAGTTATTATTTTTCTCTCTCTGAAAATGCCAAATGCATCTGTATTTGAACTTATGTACTTCTATCTATGAAAGAACAAAGATTCTTTGAAAAGTGAAAAGTAGTGGGGAAGGAGACAATATTTATATTGAAAAATCTTAAGGTTATTCCAGACAGCAAGACTGGTAAATATCCTCTATAAACGGAATATCTAACCTTTATTGATAACAATTTCTCTTCCAACTCTTGGAAAACTTATGAGAAAAGCTACATTATGGAAGCATGTGAAATTTCCCCTTAACTATTCCACATGTAAAGAGTGCCTTGTTGGGAGACAATTTTCAAAGATGGGCTGATTCCATTAAAAAAAAAAAAACTTACGGATGTTTTTTGAAAAGCAAAAAAAAAAAAAAAAGCAAAAACAAGAGAAATGTATGTTTTTTCTCTTTTTCTGATAATGTATGGATATTTATCATAATTATTTTTGTGGGTTTAATTTTTTTTAGTCATTAGTTTAAAACCAATAAAACAAACAAACAAACAAACAAACAAACAAAAAACCCAAGTCATTGCCTCTTAAGGATCATGTCTCTTTTTAGGCAGCACAATTTAGTTTGTATAGGCTAATTGTAGGAGTTGATTGGTTCCCTTGCAATGGCAGAAACATCATCTTCCTTCCTTCCTTCCTCTCTTCCTCCCTTCCTTCCTCTTTCAATTAGTTGGAAACCATCCCACCAATTCTCAACAATTATGGCTGAACAGGATTTAACCTGAGTAACCCATCCTTTCTTTCAAACTTCGATTTGTACTACTTAATAAATTGAACATGAAAACTCAGTAAAATATGACAAGCAGAGCCAAAGACTGTAGTGGTCAATCTCTTTTTATAAGAAATAATATTGTAGGGAAATGAATTTGGAATTCTGGATAGATTTGCCACCCCTAACATTGGTGCTTTTTGTTATTTTGTATCCCAATGTGAACAGGGTTATATGAATAAAAAATAAAGAATTATGGATAAGCATCTTACAAGTAAGCAATGCTATATGAACCAGAGTGGAAAGGCACTTAAAGACAGTTTTATGCAGCTAGATGCTGTCAATATAATTATAGTAATTACATATTCAAAAGTTCTCTATAAAATAGGAAAACAATGCTAGCATATGATATATTTTGAAAGGCAACAATTTACCAGCTAAATCCTTTACTAATAACAAGGTTATTTTAAATAAATTAATTTGCACCAAGAACCCAAATATGTCTGGCAGATCTTGAAATAATAATGAAAATAAATAAAGACCAAAGAGCCAGAATAAAAATCTGCAGTAAGACCAATGATAGACATGGACAAATTATAAATAACATAATTGAATTGTTGCTCTTTTGCACAAAATGAAGATCCACTTAATCTCATTTCAGAGATGGTGATGAAAATATCAAGTTATTTCTTAATAATGAGCATGCAATTAAACTTAAGAAAACACAAGACTAGAAGACTGCCTAATTATAAAATTTGTTTTAATCACTGAAATTTTTCAATTTCCTATTTACATGCCTTTATGAAGCATCTTCCTTTTTACAATTTAAAAAACATTGAGTAGCTTTGTAATTTTTTTTCATTATTTGGTAACTGTATTTAAAAATTGATACAGGTGAAATCAGTATTAAAATACTACAGATAAGAAAAAACCATTAAATGTGAAAAAAGCAAGTGGGACTTTGATTGCTGTTAAGGTATATATTTTGCTATTATATTAGTTGTAAATAAAAGAACCAGTTTGGTTGCAGTGGTTAAGGCATCAGGCTAGAAATAGGAGATCTATGAATTCAAGTCTTACCTTAGTCATGAAAGCCAGCTGCAGTGGTGGGTTTCAAAAATTGTTGGAACCTACTCTGTGGGTGTGGCCTCCTTTGTGGGAGTGGCTTGCCACCCATGTGACCAGATGGGAGTGGCTTGCCGCCCATGTCACTGGATGGGAGTGACTTGCCACCCATGTGACTGGATGGGAGTGGCTTGCCACCCATGTGGCTGGATGGGAGTGGCTTGCCACCCATGTGACCTGGTGGGAGTGGCCAAGACGATGTCACTGAATTCTTTGCCCCAATGGATGAATTACAATAAGATTAAAATAAGTACAAAAACAATAAAAGAGCTACTTACAGATGGAAAATGACTGTTCTTGGCAGTCTTCAGTGTCACGGACTCCAATGAATGGGCTGCACAAAGAAGAGACACAGAAAGCAAGACTTTAATTGCATGCACTGCATTGGGATGAAACCAGCACACGAAATAATAGAAAAGGAAAATTACTGTCCTTTTTTGCGTCTTCTGCACCACCACCTCACCACCTTGCTCCAACAACCTGCACAAAGGAGAGACACAGAAAGCAAGACTTTAATTGCATGCACTACATTGGGATGAAACCAGCACACAAAATAATAGAAAAGGAAAATTACTGTCCTTTTTTGTGTCTTCTGCACCACCACCTCACCACCTTGCTCAAATAACTTGCACAAAGGAGAGACACAGAAAGCAACACTTTAATTGCTTGCACTTCACTATCTCAAGGATGAACACAGCACAGACCACACCACACCCAGCAATAAAGACAGCTACTTACAGAGGAAGCATCGCTGGCTTGCCGGTCTTCTGTACCCCACCTTATTAGATTTAGGCTTAGGTTTATTGGCTTTACTTTGCTCAAACAACCTGCACAAAGGAGAGACACAGAAAGCAACACTTTAATTGCTTGCACTTCACTATCCCAAGGGTGAACACAGCACAGAACACACCACACCCAGCAATAAAGACAGCTACTTACAAAGGAAGCATCGCTGGCTTGCCGGTCTTCTGCACACCACCTTATTTCTTTACTTTGCTCAGAAAACCTGCACAAAGGAGAGACACAGAAAGCAAGACTTTAATTGCTGGCACTTACACCTTACATAAGAATAACACAATGAAAAAGATACACTCAAGTACTTACTTGTGTTATTGCTTTTCTGGTTGTTGATATCTCCATACTGTTCTTCGGCTTCCAGATTCCTCTGTTGCAGCTTTCCTCGTCTTTACGCATGGTGGGGCGCTCTGAGCCAAACTTTCACTGTAGGAATTGGGTCCCATCTCTCAACAGGTATGCCAACAACACTTATCACCATCAGATTATTGATGTTTGGAACAATTAGGTGTGTTCTTTTCTCTGAACATATGAGGTTCATTTTTGAGAATCCCCTTTCCGCCTATGATGAACTAACAGCAATTGTCCTGATAATATCTCTAGCTTTTCTGACAGTGTCAGGAATTTTGTAGTTATCTAGATTTTTCAGCGCATTTTCCAAAATATCCCTGTAGTCATTCAAATCAATTTCATAATTAAAAATACGGCCAAATTCAACAAATGCTCCCTCTGCGTCACCCCATGGAATGACTACATCTTTCATGTTCCAGTAACCTGGCTCCAAATATGTGATAAAGTGTAACTTTTTTGCTGCTGGCAATAGGCTACCTGTTCTTAGATGGTCGCAATCCATCAGCCTTTTCTTTAAATTGGTGATGATGCTTTGCAAAAGTTTTTCATGGGGAAAGGCAACAAATCATTGGTTTGGAGCTAAATTGATGTTTTGGAAGGCTTGTGTTTTTAGCAGTTCCACAAGTTCTTTCTCAAATTTGCCCTTTTTCTGTAGTAGCACTTCAAAAGCACCAATTGTTCGCAACACTAACTTTTCAGCCATGATGATATTTGTCGCTCTCCCCTGTAGGGCATTTGACAGAACAGAAATCTCACTTAGGATGTTGATCATCAGGGCCAAATCCTGCAAAAAATGTAAATTTTCAAAATGGGAAGCCATGCCTGGGAACCTTTCATTGCCTTGAAAAAACTGATGTAGTGCTGGATAAGTACGCCACACAGCCATGGTTGCCCTTAAACTACAGGCAGCCCATCTTCGTCCCAAAACTCTGCCAATGTTCACAATTTCTATGCCCAATTGCTCGGAGATTTCGAAAAGGTCATTCTGGCTCTTGCAGGATTTGTGGAAGGTGGTGTGCACTTTATCCAGAAAGATCTTGAAGTGGTTGATCTGCTTCACTTCTCTTATTGCATCATCCAGCACAAGTTGCAGGCGGTGGTTCAAGCAGTGCCAGATGATGATGTTTGGGAATCCTTGAGCTATTCTGGCGCTGACTCCAAATTTTCTTCCCAGCATAACGTTGGCACCATCGGAGCAGAAAGTGATCAAATTCTTCCGTAGATATTCGGTGGTAAATCCAACTTTGTGCAAGCTTTCCATTGATGCGGAATATATGGTCTCCACATCTTTTCTCTGTAATTCCAGAAGCTCAATGAAGATGGTTGCTGGGCATTCTGGATCCTCAACTCTAACAAAAACTATCAGCACTGCTCTCATTGAAAGTGTTGAGGCTTCATCAATTATTAGGCACATCTTTCGATTATTGGCAATAATCCTTGAAAACACGGTGGTCTTGATTTGGTTTGCAATGAATTCAATGATTTTCACTGCAGATCTTCATGAATGCAAGCCAACTCCCACATCCACTCCAAGTGTATTTAGCAGATTTACTTGCGCTTCGATGTCTGAGAATGGACTACATCTCTGTGCCAGATCATAAACGGTAGAAAATATTGTGCAAGTACTGGATAAATGTTTTTCAGTTGACTTATCCATGGATTTGGTGAAAGCTTCCTGGTCCTGTTGCTTACTGGTCTCCACACAAATAAGGTGTGCCTTTGATTGAAAATGTTCCCTTAATTTTTTTCTGAGCGATGCTTGTTGTATATCCTTGCTTTTCCCTGCTGGTGCCACCTGGAAATGTTTCCACTCTTTGGAAACATGAATACCTTTTTCCAACAAGAACATGGGTTTTGCACAGTACTCACAACCCACCTTCTTGTTGGATATTTCCAGTCCATCATACTTGTCCTTGAAGTGTCTGTATTGCTGCAAATTCCAGCAGTCATGAAGTTGTGGAACTGCAGTGGAGTCAATGGACTTGCTGCTTTCTCTGACCTCAACTGGTGGTAGTGGTCGTGCTGGAGGTGCTGGTAGTGCTGGTGTTGCTGGTGTGGCTGGCGGTGCTGGTGCGGCTGGTGGTGCTGGTGGTGCTGGTGGTGCTGGTGCATGGATCAGCTGATTCCTCAACTCTTGGTTTTTTGGAGAAGAAAGCGTTCATACTCTGTTGCCTCTTCTTCATTGTGCTAAGTAATACTAGCTGCTGCCAAAGAAATAAAACAATATTGGACTCAATTGTGGTTGTAAGCTGAGGACTCTGTAGTCACTACAGGTAACAGAAGGGACCTCTACTTTCACCAACATGAACAGTCTTTTCAGGAAGGATGAGAAACAGGAAAGATATAAACAAACAGGAAAGATATAGTCTTTCATCCAAGAAGATAGTTCAAGAATGAATGTCATATTCCCAGAGCAATACAGATTTCCTTTTTCTGAAATTTAGTTTTCAGTTCCAAAAAACAGGAACATATGAATTCATATGAAATTATGAATTAATACTTAGGTCAGTCCAAGTAACTATTCAGAAGTTAGTGGTTAGAAGCAATCATAAAGCAAGATGTGGAATTAAAAACAGAAATATTTTGTTGGCTATTTGAAAGGGAGTAAAATATATATTTAATTTTACACATGTTAGCAGCTGTTGGAATTGTGTTTGCACAACAGTGGAAAAACAGAGATATGAAAATGAATAAATATTACAATGTGCAGGAATAAATAAATTGACAATTAAAATCAAGAAGGTTTTGAATACTTTTTCACGTGGGATTGGTTTTAGCAATTGCCAACTAACAGAAACAGAAATTAGAAATCCAAAAGTATGAAAGAAAACACCAATTATGTAAGGAAAGGTCCCTAAAATGTATAAGGAAATATTACTAGATCATTAATAAAGCGTAGATAACTGTGGGACATTACACCCCCACCCCCCCACCCCCGCACAAACTATGACAGTGCCAGGAAAACACCAAAAAATAAGAATCCCCCCCTCAAAAGACTGCAAATGAAAACAGTTTTTTTTCCTAAGCCTAAGGACAGGAAAGACAAAGCCACTGGAATAAAAACCATCAAGGCATTGTGGGAACTTATAAAGGACAGGCGCTCATAGAACCTTCAACCATCTCAGAATTACCTAAACAACGAGGGTGAAACACACTAAATCTGCCAAAGCTGCCTTGCACCAACCTGGCCTGCCCATAGAAAAGCAGCCACTTTGAGACACATAAACCTGGTCTGAACACTTAAAAGCAACATATTGCACCACAAAGAAAACATTTGCAAAAAGGAATAACATATTTTATAAGCAATTAAAGAATAAAATTTCCCAAAAAATAATTGAAAAAAGATATTCTATAAATAAAAGAAATCCTTAAAAACCATTGTTAAGTATTCCACCAGCAATAATTTATAGTATAACTATTTTAAGGTATTGTACCAGCCATAGTATACTGTAACCATTATTCCAATCCACCAGCAATAAGTTATACTGTAACTATTTTAAGGTACTGTACCAGCCATTGTATACTGTAACCATTATTCCAATCTACAAGCAATAATTTATACTGTAACCATTTCAAACTATTCCCCACACAATAATTTAAAATGAAACCATTAAAAGTATTCCATACACAATAAATTACAATAAAACTATTTTAAAAAATTCTATGTACAATACATTACAAAGTATTGAGTATAGAATTTTTAAAAATGGTTTATTTTAATTTATTTTGGATAGAATCTTTTTTAAAGCAGTCTAAGACAATTTAAAAAAAGAATCCACACACAACAAATTGAATTAAACCATTTTAAAATATTCTACACTCAATACTTTTAAGTAAAACTATTTTAAAAAATTCTGTGCATTAAATAAAATATTATTTTAAAATACATTAAAAAAAATAAAAGAAAAAAAACGGGTCACTTACCAGCAGGCAGAACCAGCAGCACTCCGATGCGATGGATCTGATTCCGAGGCGATGGATGGATGCAACCGGGAGCAGGCAGGCAGAGAGGCAGCAGAAAAGGTAAGACACACTGGACTGGAGGGACAAGGCCACGGTCAGTAAGCAGGTCACCTGGCTGGCTTAGCCAGCCAGGCGAGGCTGGAGAGCGGGGATGGGGGGCTTTCTTCGCAAGCTAAGCCGCCTTTGCCACCAGCCCGCAGCTTTCACTAGGGAAGGCCTGAAGGTCTTCCCTTGCGAAAGCTAGGCTGCCGCCACTACCGCCATCCCGCGGTTTTCACTAGGGAATTAGGCCTTCCCTTGCAAAAGCTAGGCCGCTGCCACTACCGCCAGCCTGCGGCTTTCGCTAGGGAAGGCCTTCAGGCCTTCCCTCGCAAAAGCTAGACCGCCCCCCCACCTTCAGCCGCATGGCGTATGCCAGCCTGAAGGCCTTCCCTTGTGAAAGCTAGGCCGCCACTCCTGCTGCACCACTACCACTCCCACCTGCCTTCGGCCGCGTGGCGTACTCCAGCCTGTGACTTTCATGAGGGGAGGCCTGAAGGCCTTCCCTCATGAAAGCTAGGCTGCTACAGCTGCTGCCTCCACCCGCCTTCGGCCGCGTGGCATACGCCAGCCCATGGCTTTTGCGAGAGAAGGCCTGAAGTAATGTTTTTAAAAATTACAATGAAAAAGATCAAAACTAATATGAAATAGACAAACATTTTGTTTTTCTATACCAGGGCTGTCAAAGCCCTGGCCCATAGGCCAGATACATCAAGTGCTGGCCATGCCTATCGCTAGTTTAGCGAAGGGGGGAAAAGTCCTAATACATCACATGATGATGACATGACAACATGAGTTTGACACTTCTGTTCTATACTGTTCTGTCCTGCCTTAGGCATGAAAGCTGGCTGGCTGACTTTGGTCTCTCTCTCAAATGGCTATTGTCTCATCTCCCAAAGTACTAAATACATCATCAAAGACTGCTGTTTTGTGGTCTCCTCATGAGGAATAACTGTATAGAGCACTTCTGGGAGATCTCAGGTCCTCTCTTTATCCAGAGATGAAATACAGTAAAAGGGCTAGTCTACTCACCAACTTTTCATTCCGCCACAGTCATCAGCTCCTTGTTTCAATTTGTTCACTGAACGTTCCCTAACAGATTATTACTAGGGCAATGTAGAACTTTGTCCAAAAATCTTGCCCAGGAAAAGCTAAGTTAATATCCTCTTCATGTCAAACTGTTCTCCTAGTTATGCCAATTCCATTGTGTTCAGTTTTACCATTATGGCAGGGGTGAAATCAACTTTCCTTCACTACTGGTTCATAAAAGTGAGCACGCACAAATATGACCTTCCGTGCATGCGCAAACATCAGAAATGGGATGTGATCACATCCAAGAGGGTGGGGGGAGCCTGCTACCAAGGGCACCTGCAAAGATAAGTAGACCAGCAAGGGGGGAATCCACTGTGCCATGTGATTTAGATTAGCTAGAAAGCAGGAAATCTGACGATTATAGCTAATATAAATCACACATCACAACTGATTGTCGGAAATACCGATTTGCCCGAACCGGTAGCATTTTTTACTAACAGTTCAGGTGAAATGGTCTGAACTGGTAGCATTTCACCGCTGCATTACAGCTTTCTGGAATTCTTTTCATTATTTCCTTCTCTAACCTACATCTGAAAGATTTTCTTATGATTGGGCATCCAAGTATTAACCAGATCTAATCCAGTTTGTTGTTTTGCAATTAGCCATGGTGGCTAGCTGCTGCCATTTTAGTGGGCATTTCTGTTGTGTGGCATGAAGATTTTTTTAAAAAATGTTTTCCAATTAAATATACATTCTGCAGTTACCTTTATATATGACATTAGAAAGCAGAAAATAAAACAAGAGGGTGAAGAAAAATATAGTAAGCAACATTAATCTTTTATTAGTACCAAAGATTCAATTGTTTTGTGGTAATTAATTACATAGGATCAATAAATACTCTTTGTTTACTGCTCTTCTGTGGGTGGGTTTAATGACTAAGTTTGTTTTTTATTCGCATGGGAGATCTAAAATATGCTACTTTTTTCCTTTCTTTGAGAAGTAACTACCACAGAGAGTAAGCAGTGGACTTTCATTGTTACTTGGTACTGATTACAAAAAGTGCTCTTAGTTTTTCCACATTATAGCCAAGCTATGAAGCAGTCAGAAAGAAATATTATAAATCTAGTGCTTGAGAATAAAACTACTTCATCGTAAATACAGTGTTATTATGCAGAATTCATTCCAGTGAGATTTTTGAGAAATATTTGCCTTAATCCAAAACAGGTTCAAAAGTAAATTTTTATTTTTTTTACAAATCAGTTCCCAATAACACCACAGAGATACTTATGTAGTTTTGTGGTCAACGATGCAAAACAGATTTGCCTTTGCTTTTTGTGCCCCCCCCACCCCCGGTGTTGCTCTTCTTGTTTTAACTTTCTAGTTGAGCCTACAGCCCTGTTTTTCCCTAGTGATCTCCCATTTGTATATTAACCAGCTTGCTGAGCTTGGATAAAGCTGGAACAGCTGCATCAACTAGAAAAAAAAGTAGAAAAAGAAGGATTTCCTGATGTTAAAAACTTGCTGTTCTTTGATATCTGAGTTTTAATTATCAAAAACCAGAATTCTTGGGCTTTGACAAAGATAAAAATAAGGATAGATGCCTCTCAGGTTTGTTTCTCTCTGTCTCTCTCTCTCTTTGTGTCTTTTGTCACTGGTCTTCCCTGATTTGGACCTCCAGTGTCTTGCAATTTTTTAAGAACACTTGAACTGCTCTAATCCAATTTCTTATATACTATGCTTCTACCAATACATTTCTTTTCTAATTTCAAATGTGAAAGTACATATCTTAGGAGGTGGGAGAGAGAAAGTATCCTTTATCACCACAGGAGCCACATTCAATATTCAAAATCATGTTGTTTGGAATTTTTTTAGTATTTCTAAGATCAGGAACCTATTCTCGAAGATCAAATCCTTCTCTTTAGGAGAAACAATGCTTCCAGCAAAGGCTTCCCTCCACCCAACTTCCAATCTCCCCTCAGTACTTTTGTGATTTATTAGCTTCTTCTGTTCAATAATGCATTTCATGTGTAAATATTGTGTGGTATGGACATGTGTTTCTTAAGCACATAAGCATTAAGCCATATTCCCTACTATCACATTACCTTAATAAATGGTTCAGAGAAAAGAAGACATTTAAACTTTTATGTGAAACGAGGTCATTGCACTGCCTAAGGCTTTTCTGAGTAAGGTGCTAATGAAGATGTTACATCCTTCAGTACACAACCTGTTATCCTTTCTGTTTCAAAAGAAAAAATGCTTGAAAACAACTGTGGAACTCAGACTTTCCACCAACTAAATAATCAGAAAGTAGAAGATGTATGGGAATTCTGAAGTAAATCTTAGTTTGTTTACAAGGAATTCAGTGTCTTAATGACTTCTATTTAACTTTCCCTATTTTTGGAAGCTAAGAAAGATCAGATTTGGTTCATACTTGTTCAAGAGACCATGAGGGAATCCTACCCTGGTTTTAGGCTAGATTGGGAGGTGAATAATCAATCTAGAGGAGAGTTTCTCAACCTTAGCAACTTTAAAGTTTGTAGACTTCAACTCCCAGAATTCCACAATCTGGGAATGGAAGTATGTGCATTTTGAAATTGCTAAGATTGAGAAATGCTGGCATACGGTAACAATGGAGGTGCAATCCTATACTTTCCCCAAAACAAAACATCAAGACTATATCCATAAAATAAGAACAAACTGGGCCAAACTTGCAGGAAACTACTGTATATAAGTAATTCAATAAATATTCAAATAAACAATAAAATGGAGCCAATTTTTCACAACTTCTGTGGATCTTACCATAGTTGTCATGCTGGCAAGCCATCTTTTCTTTTTAGACCAGGGCTGCCTGGATTCCATATTTTTGAGTTCATTGAAAGCCATAACTAGTCCTTTAGTTCTCAAATTGCCTTACAAAATTATAGCCATCTTGGAAAGTAACTCCCATTGTTAAAGATTATGATGAAAAAATAGTTCTGATTTTACCATATGGAGAATTATTATGGGATTTATGAATGCTCCCATTGTGGAATAAAGTCAGTATTCATTTCTAAAATCTACCCTGAGTGTGGGTAAATCCATGCCAACCACTGTGGCTAGGGCAGAGCTACAAATATTTTACATAGAAGTACACCTTTTAATAAAAGTATGTGACAAAAAGGTTGGAAATCCATTCAGTGGAAACAGCCAGATTTCTTAAGATTAACTGGTCACACATTTAAACAAATAACAGGTAATATGGTGGATGCCTGTGTTTTGATTTATTTATCAAACTGAAAAGAGTGGATTCAGGTAATTTTTGCAAAGCACTTAATAAGTACAGACCTTTTAAAATATTCCTACTTTTTAATCTCACTTGATGTCAGCCTCTGTTTTGCTTGCTATGCTTGCTTGCTATCGGCTGCCATAGGAACGGGGGGGGGGGCATAGTATTGAGGAAGGGCATTATATTGTACCGGAGGAGTCTTGTTCTCACTATCTTCTGTTCATGCTGATGGCTGATGTTTGGACTTGGTCAAGGCCAACTGGTTCGCATACCAACTTGATGAGACTGTTTGAAGATGCATCCCACATAACACCTTAGGGAGTTGCAGATTATAGCAATAGCAATAGCAATAGCAGTAGACTTATATACCGCTTCATAGGCCTTTCAGGCCTCTCTAAGCGGTTTACAGAGAGTCAGCATATTGCCCCCAACAATCTGGGTCCTCATTTTACCCACCTCGGAAGGATGGAAGGCTGAGTCAACCCTGAGCCGGTGAGATTTGAACCGCTGACCTGCTGATCTAGCAGTAGCCTGCAGTGCTGCATTTAACCACTGCGCCAGATTGGACACTGGGTTAGGGAATTGGGGGGAGGGTGCTGGGTAAACATTTGATATGTATATGTTCCCGCCTTTCTGTCTCAGATCTTGCTTTCCTTTTGCTGTTTTCACTTCATATCTAGTAAAAGCACTTTATCTCTATTAAAATGGAGTTGAGGTTTTCCTTTCTTGGATATTGAAGGAGGCATGCTTGACACTTGATAACTCCTGCAAGACAAATTCTTCCTACCATAATTTCTCAGAATTGTCCTATCACATATAACCCTGTCTCTAAGTTCCTTCTGTTGCTAATACCAACATTTAATATTATTTTCACTTATTAATTCAACAGACTGGTCTCCTAAACTTTGGTACTTTTTATTCCTATTCTTTTAAGAATTTTAACAATATCTCACAATCTATCACTTTGCTATAAAATGTCAAATGTTCTCATTAGCACTTTTGCTCTGATTAGCACTTATGTGTTCCTTCTTGAGAAGTGCTGAGTTACCACAATGAATGGGTATGCTTACCAACACTCTACAAAGAAGTGTTTGCAAAGAAATGAATGTATAAATTGGCCACACCGCATGCTTATTTTCTGTAGTGCTGAATGGTTTTGTGCTGCATTTGAAAGAGCAGTTTTAAACTCATGGTCTTTTTCTCCCATAGAATTTTTAAAAGAAAAATAAATAAAAATAAATAAATAAGAACTTGTGTGTGTTCATGCATGTGTGTGAATGTATTATAAACAGCAAAAGGTCACTGGGAGAAAATGTAAATGCCTAAATAAGATGTTGAACATAATATTATGACAGCTGCAGTGCACTGCTGAAACAATTAGAGATTTATGGTTGTTTGTTTCCAAATGTTCCAAGCTATAATTGACAGTTGAAGAGCAAAATTTTGTTTCGTTGAGTCACAGAATATAGCACATGCACAAAACTTTTTTTTTGCTATACTAGAATATGTGTATTGGTCCATGTAAGCAAAAGATTGATCTTTCCTCCCAAGTCCTCAGCCATCAACTCTCTGACTTGACTTTATTTGTGTTGCAGCTTTTACAATATGGTTCTTCTACCTTTGAAATGTGAGACCAATTTTCATTGTATGCAACATGTATACATGCTATATATTATTCAGGTTAAAGAACCCAGAATGATTCTAAGGATGTACAGGAACAAATATTAGGGCTATGCAAAGCTCTGAATGGTTTATTTTTGTTGGCAAAAGGTAGAGGTTAGTTAAAAGTTTCCCCTTTCAAGTCATGTCTGGCTCTATGGAGACAGTGCTTATTTCTGTTTCTTAGCTGAGGGAGCCAGCATTGTCTGTAGACAATTCCACGGTCATATGGCCAGCATCATCATACATTGAGGCCAGAGATGGGTTGCTGCCAGTTTGGCCTGGATCGGCCAAACCAGTAGTAGTGGCGGCGGGAAGCTCCACCCACCCACCCACCCAGAGACTTCTGCATCACGCCCACATGGGGGAACACGCCAGAACTGTTAGTAAACATATTAGCAATCCACCTCTGATTGAGGCACACAGAATGCTGTTACTTACTACCAAGTGATACCTATTTATCTACTCTCATTTGCATGCTTTTGAATGAGTGGTGCAGAAGCTCTTGGTGGAGCTCTTGCCTCACAATCAGGAGGCTGTGAGTTTGAGCCTAGGTAGCAGCAGATACCATGAGTAAATGAGTAAATATTGGCTGCAAACTGCATTGGCAGCAGGAAGAGCAATCAGTTCCATTCAGTTGCCTTGATTCCACCTTGATGCAAGGGATTATGGGATCATTAAAAGCCAAAAAATATTGCATGCTTTTGAACTGCTAGGTGGCAGGAGTTGGGACAAATAATGGAAGCTCACCCCGTCATACAGTACTTGAGTTTCAAACCCGGACTATCATCTTTCCAGCTAACAAGCTCAGCAGATTTAACTGCTGAGTCATCGCAAAGGGATTATTTAAACTTGGTTTAAATAATCCTTTGGAATCAAACCCAAGAGTTTAGGAGCAATGAATTTAACACTTGTCTCCAAAGCATGTCAGCTCTTCTGAAGCACTTCAGAAATCCAGTAGCTACTTCTGGGATGTTTAAAGACAATAAACACTGCTGCAATTTTAATTGCATGCATGGTGAATGCTAGGTGAGAGGATGCTCAGTGATTTGATGGATTCTTTGACATTAACCTGAGCCAATATATTTTATCTGAGCTCTTTTTCTACTGTTTTCTGCTTGAGCTGTCTTTTTGCTATTGCTTTCTTTTCACTCCACCTACAAGGACTTGCTTTGTTACAGCTTATTCTGTTTGGGAGCACGAGAGAAAGAAGTCTTTTAAAAATAAAAAGAAGAAATTTTATGGCTTTTGCACTTGCCTTTTTGGTTAGGATCCCATGATTCTCCAAATCTGTAAATTGCTGGCATCCAGTTTTTCTCTGACCTAATCCTCTGTTTGTCTCTTTGGGTCTGTCTAATCTTAATTCCTTATTCAAGTCACTTTCATTCCTTTCCTCTTTAACTTTACTCACTGTTATCTCCCACCACCCCATTTTTTTAAAAAAAGAAAACTCATATTCCTCTGATGCTCAGGGTTGACTGGCTCTGTCTTGGTGAGCGATTCTGAAAATGTGTTTGGGATAGATTAGATGGGAACAATGCATCCCATTTTCATATCATAACACGCCATACTTAAATGACAACAATCACACATCTATGAATGTTTAATTGATTAGCTTAATAAACAAATTTAATGGATTAATAAAACTAAGTTAAATTGAACAATGGCAATGGTGGTAATGTGGGTTTGGGAGAGAAGAAAAAACTATATGAAGTTTGTACACCTCCAATTTTATCCATCTTTTTCCTCCTTGTAGCAACTGGTGCAGGAGCTCCTATATCAGATCTCTCTCTCTCTCTCTCTCTCTCTCTCTCTCTCTCTCTCTCTCTCTCTCTCTCTCTCTCTCTCTCTCTCTCTCTCTCTCTCTCTCTCCCTCCCTCCCTCCCTCCCTCCCTCTCTCTCTCTCTCTCTCTTTCTGTGTTACAGCTGCCCATTTCACAAAAAAACTCACTCTGAGTAAAGTATAAGAAAACTAAAGCAATAAATACCTAAAATCATTATCATTAAAAAGTATTAATAACATTAAAAACTATAGAAACATCTAAAATAAGATTAATAGACAAAGGGAAGATAATACTCATAATATGCAACCTGCATCAAAATATTAGCATCAGTGGAGCCCAGGACATTAACATGGAATTTCCTTGGTCCCAGGGTGGCAAATGTTACTAGTTTACACTGAGGAAGACAAGGGAGCTTCATATTAAATAGTAAGGCAGTGCAGAACTGGATGGAGAGTTATTGTCAATAGAAGGGTTATCATAATCTGTTTCCCTCTCGGCAAACCATCTCCATCAAGGCACAGCATTGATGCTCTTCTATTCAGCCTTGCTGTAGTACTGAGGGGGTGGCAAAGGAGGCAGGGTCCATGCCCTCAGGAAAGATATTTGCAAGAAATATGAGAAGCAGTTTGGTCTAGTGGATAAGATACCATGCTAGACAGTGGGAGATCATGAGTTTAAGTCCTGCCTAAGCCATGTCACCCAGCTGGGTGACTTTGGGCCAGTCACTCTCTCACTTAGCCTAACCTATCTCACAGGCTTGTGGTTGTGGGGAAAATAAGAGAAGAAAAGTATATTGGATATGTTCGCCACCTTGAGTTATTTCTAAAAATAATAGCAATGGGATATAAATAAATAAATATTGCATGGGATCATTTCCAGCACACATAAGATAATTCTTGGGTTGTTACTTGTAATTAGTATGATTAGTTGGTGCAAGGATGCTATGCATCTTATGATCTAGGATGAGGCAGTATTCCCTTTTTCCTGAGCCTCTACAGGGCTGCCAAACTTGTGACCAGCAGGATGGATGTGTCATGTGCTGGCCACGCCCACATCCTGTTTAGCAATGGGGGAGGAAGTCAGGATACATCACATGACAATGCCATGACGATGCAAGTTTGCACCCCTGCTCTACAGGTAGAAATAAAGGGTAAGAACTCCTTCCATGCTACTCTTCCTTTTTTTAGCTTTGTGGAACAGACCACCTTATAGTACTAGAGATATATGATAGGCAGAGGACAAAACATTCCCAAGGGAAATGATTACTAAAAGAATAGGGAGGTGCATAATGAATTTTTCAGTTGGATAGAACATAAAGGGTTTTCTTGTCTGGTGTGTAATCAGCAGATCTGTGAATGCTCTTACAGTCACATGGTGGTACTTTCTCTCATTCAGAAACCACTTAAGTTACTACAGGTAGCAGTGCAGTTCAACCTTGCACAGTATCTTTGAATTTTGAACCAGCAGAGAGTGAACACCATGCATCTCCTGCTCTCTTAAGGTATTTGTGGGGAAATGTCAGAACAGTGATGGCGCACCTTTTTCTTACGGCGTGTCAAAATTGCGCCCGCACGCCCACACCAATTCAATCCTCACCACCCACCTGTGCATGCGCTCGCAACCTCCCCTCCGTTCTTGTGCACACAATGCCTTCTCCAGGCTCTGGAGGCTTTCCTGAAGCCTGAGGAGGGTGAAAATGGCCTCCCCGGTCCTCTGGAAGGGCAAAAATCAGCTGGCGGCGCATGCATGTGCGCCCGAGCTGACAGCTGGCATGCCAGCAAATATGGCTCTGCATGCCACCTGTGGCACACGTGCCATAGGTTCGCCATCATGGTGTTAGAGCATAGAAGAGAGACAATTGATGTATAAGGTAGAAGATAGACAATTGATGTATAAGATAGAAGATAGACAATTGATTGATCGGTCCCAAAACACTTACAAGTTGAAGATCTATTTTTAAAAGTAAAGCAGGCTTGTGATTCCTGGCCCATTGCTTTCAGAAAGAATGAAGCTGGATTCAGTGGCCTGTTTTAATGTTAGCCTTTAGCAAAAATTCTATTCTATTCCCAGATTCATTAATTAGTAGCCAGGGTTAGCTTTTCTCCCTACAAATGTGCATTGCTAAGCAAAGCTGCAGATGAGATGGCAGCAAGGTTAAAGTTGCTTTCAATTTCATTCATTTTCCCAGCTTCTTTAAAGTGATGAATCAGAAATTCTCACTTTTCTTTCTCTTGTATTCATAGAATAGAACATCTGTACTGATCTTGCTAAGATATGCTCAAAGCCCCACCCTTTTTAAAACTTTTATTATGGATGTCTCTGGCCTCTAAAAAATCTATTATCTTTGTTATTTTCAACCCATTCTGCTAAGAAACAAATCAACCTCAGAGATTTCAGTTTTTCTCCTACTCTGAAACTTATCTAAATTAATATTTCATTGATGCTCTCCTAACAGGTTTATTTAGTGCATATAACAATGCAGAAAAAGTGATTATATTACAGTTAAGCATAAACACAAACTGACAAAAGTAATGACAGAATCAGTTAAGAGAAGAAATTCAGCAAATCAAATTTTTACTAGCTCTAGCTGGCTTTAATTTTGTCGAAGTAATTTAAATATTAAACTCACACCAAGAAGTAGCACAGGAAAACAACCACGGCAGCATCGAACATGCAAGCTTCATAGGAACCTATTGAAGGAATTTATTTTGGAGACAAAAATTGGCTCTGGGATTTCTAGCTTTCTGTGACTTGAAGCCTCGGAACTTAACATTATATGTAGAATTGAAACAAGCCTGGGGATCGTAATTTTGAAGTAATTTCTTTCAGTTACTTTTTTTTGTCACCTGAAGGCAAGTAAGACAGGAAAGTCTATGCCCCAAATTAGATGGGATCTCTAGCATTTCATGTGAATTCTCACAAAATGTCTGCCAGGGGGAGAGGATGTCCTCTGCATATAATGGTTGTTGTGATAGTTCTAGTTATCAAAATGCAAACTGGTAAGTTCGGCAGAATAGCCTCTCCCATTTCATTTTATGTCATTTTTGAGCTCCTGACCATACTTCCAGATAAATCACTGTGTTATAACTATCCAAAATTTTATTTTCTATGACGCCCATGGTGCATTTAGGATCCAGAGGCATTCTCATAACTTACAATGAGATTAGAGACTTTGCCTTTGCAGGAAAATAACTTTCTCACTTAATTACTTAAACAAATGTTTAAAAGTCAGGTTGAACAGGGAGGTTGCTAACCACCGTATGGGTTGCTATCCCTGTGATAGTTATCCTGGAAAGTAAAACTGTATAGCTCTTGGGATGGCTGTTGAAAGAATGATATTATCACTACTTTTTTTGACTGCATCTTATCTGCATCCCCTGCATATTAATATCTCCAGAGATGTGCTATGTTCTTTATGCTTGGTAGTAAGCATAGTTACCTGCCCTTGTGTACATATCCTAGTTGCAATGTCTGCTTCCTTTCAACTTTCAGGAAACACCCATATCATTTGACTAGACAGCTCAGCATTGATCTGGGTTTCATGTATGCTTTATAAAATCTCCCTTTGTGGTAGAACAGAGATGGTTAACCTTTTTGTTGTTGCATGCCGAAAACGTGAGCGTGCCCACACCCATAATGCAATCTGTGTGTGACACCCCCATACACACCCCACCCTCCGTGCATGCACATGTAATTCCTTCAATACATGCATGTGTGACCCCCCTGCATGCGTGTGGGATCCCCTCATGCGTGTGGGATCCCCCCACACCCTGTTTTGAGCCTAGCAGGCCACCCTGAAGCCTCCTGGGACCAAAAACTGGCTGGGGGGGGGCACACACCTCCATACCCTGTTTTGGGCCTAGCAGGCCTCCCTGAAGCCTCATGGGACTAAAAACAGGGTGTGCCACACCCCTCCATGCCCCCCTGCTCCCATGCATGTGCATGCATCTCTTGCATGTGCCCGGTGCCCACACATGCATGGCAGAGACCCGAAAATCAGCTGGCTGATGGGAGGAGCATATGCATGTGCAGTACAGCTGAGCTGGGGCAATGGGTCACATGCCCACAGAGAGGGCTCTGCGTGCCACTGTAGTACACGTGCCATAGGTTTGCCATCACGGTGGTAGAATCTCCAGCTAGATTGAGGGAGGTGTTAAAAGAGGGCAAACCTAGAATTCTTGCTCTGCAGAAAGTGGCACAAATCTGACTTCCCCCAGAAAGGCCTTATCTGCTCATTCCAAAGGGGATGTATTCAGTTTGGGGAGATTCTTGTAACACAGATAACTGATAATAAAGTTTCTGCTTGAGACATTCATGAGTGATTCTGGTTGTTTGCACCCAACACCCTTGAACTAACATTCTCAAAAACATTTATCAATACCGATGGTTTACAAAAGCCAAGCCATGATGCAATTTATAGTCAATGGGACGCAGGAATCTGGGCCCTCTAGTCTAGAACCTTTCATTCTCACATGTCAAAATAGGTCATTCACTATGTAAATATATGGAGATGATGGGGCAACATGATTAAGGACTTACTTTTGATTTAGAAGCAAATTACAAATGAACAATAAAGGGCAAGATGCAGATGTAGCTTCGATCCTATTAGAAAGCTTCTCTGGTCATCTCTCTCCTAATTAACATGGAGTTTCAATTCATAGGAAAGAGCAATTATTTAATTTTGCTCAGGCCTTCTATCCTTTACAACAACTCTGGAAAGAAGAAAATTAATGGATTAATTATATTTTGACCCTGAATAGATTTTTACAAATCTACATAGAGATGAGTTGAAATTATATGGAACTGGTAAAATGTCTGTATGGGAAATTCTTATGTGTTGGAAAGAATTAATATCTCCAGTCCTGTTCAGGTCAATGTATGTCCAAAAATGGACCATATATATCCCAAAAGAATCCTGAATTTATGTAATCTATCTTTTATTCTAGATCAGTGTTTCTTGACCTTAGCGACTTTAAGCTTTGCTGGCTGGGGGATTCTGGGAGTTGAAGTTCACAGGACTTAAAGTCGCCAAGGTTGAGAAACACTGTTTTAGATTTCATTGCTATACAATGTATTCTTATCGGAATGACAACACATATTTAAAATTGAATAAAGTTGATTCAGCTCAACAATTGCCACCTCAATTATTAAAGATTTTTGAAGTTCAGCACAATATTCATTTGATAAAAGACTTATTCCTGGGCCATAAATTGATGGCAAGTAAATCCTACACAGCAAGCTACCTAGCTGACCAGTGTGACATTCCAATTTCAGATTGCTATAAGGAAGAAACCTGGAGTATAGAGAGAATTGCTGCACTAAGAATTAAATCTGTCTGCAGGGCATTGTCGTTGACCAATTATTAGAATGACAGATGCCATTTCTATTCATTGACTATAGCAGCCAGAGGCTCTTAGACACGAACATTTCCAATATTCAACTTTGTGTCAATATCAAGTGATAGGTAATTATTGACCATTAAGTAGAAATGATGCCATGTCCTTCTTTGAGTAAAACTAAGGTGCAGGAAGGAAAAAAAACCCAGTTAAGCTATTTTATTACTGACTGAGCTAGGCACTGTCCGAAAATAAAATAAAGCGAAATGGACAGCTGTTTCATTCTAGAGTCATTATACTGCTTGCTTTTCATTTTTCCTCCCAGATTCTGTCTTTTTTAATCAGATTTTTCTCTGTGCTCTTTCCATTATCGCTATCTCTATAATCTGAGAGTCAGATTTTCAGTTAGCATTTTAATAACATGATCCATACATCAATTACACCAGAACACTTGGGTTTTAGCTGGCAGTTTTACTGGAATTCTTGGGATAAATTAGCTAAAATCTGGTTCAGGGATCAGTATGCCACATGCTGAGCTTTCACTTTAATTAAAATGTACTGAATCCTAGGTATAATTACTTCTTTATCTTTTCCCATTAACAGTGGAAAAATGATGGGCTCATTCCCCACTGACTTTCTCCACTTTCCTCCCCATATTGTTTCACTTTTTTTGCATTGTTCTAAGTCTTTTTTTTTCTCCAGCAACTTATTAAAATGAATTGTGAGTTAGAAACAAATTTGTAATTGCAAAGTTATTGTCACAACAATGCACAAGGAATATCCCCAGGAGACAAGGGTGGGTGGGTGTTTTTTTTTTTTTTTTTGCTTCTTATTAGTTTAAGAATGTGACAATATTGTGATCACAACTTAGAAATTCTCCAAAATCATGCCATTTTGACACCTGTCTAGGTATGGCAAGGCATTGTTACTTGAGTTGCTCTAATGCTTTTAAATTTTGTTGGTGACAAATGAATGGGCAGTATGAATTAGAGCATTCTCTTCTTGAATATATTTGAGTACTTAGTCTTGCCAATAGGCTTTGGATTTCCCAGTGCTTAGCGTTTTGACCCTGCTTAGCTTTTGAAATCAGCCAGCATGTGCTGATGAGTTGCCATAATAGACTCCTAGGGGCTTCCAATGTACTATGATTTATTATAATCATATGGTTTATTATATGAATGTGTTTGATAAATACATAATACCAGTGATAAGGCAGCCATTTTATTTAAATTATCTAAAAGGTATGTAGGTAGTTGAGCAGATCAATGAGTTAGAAATATAGGGCTGACCATGTGACTGTTGTTTCATGGATGAATTCATAGCCCAAGAGCTGATAATGACAATGATTTTTTTTTTAAAAAAAATATTGCTCTCTGTCCCATCTTATACTAAACAAAATCAAAATGAGTCTCTTTTGAGTTTCTTTCTTGGGTTTTTCACTTTTTTAGAACATCATCTCTCTTAACTCTTCACTTTTAACTTTCTCCTTCCCAAGGCCAGATCTACATTCTTTTGCAAGGACACAGGTATCCAAAAACTTAATTGATGAGGGCAGAGAGATTTATGGACTTGGAAAAGGTACACTATTGAAGACCTTGGAACAAAAGGTAGAGTAAAACAAGGCGAAGGTTGTGCAAACATCTTGGGGCTAAGCAATATAATTTAAACCAGTGTGTATTTAGCATCTATAATCAGACATCCAGGGATAATTATCAGAATATGGAAAGTCAGAAAGAAGTGAATAATTAAATAGCAGCAATGATATTAATTGGTGGCTCAATTCTCTCCACACATTCCTCCTCAGAGCTCTAATTACTATAGATTTGTTGAATAATTGGACTATTTGCACTTGGCTATGATGTTTACATTAATAGAAAAGGTTTACATTTGTGTAGCCTTACAGCCACATCAAACATTTCTCAGACTTGCATATACCACATAGTCTTAGCGTATTAACAATAGCAATAGCAGTTAGACTTATATACCGCTTCATAGGGCTTTCAGCCCTCTCTAAGCGGTTTACAGAGTCAGCATATTGCCTCCAACAACAATCCGGGTCCTCATTTTACCCACCTCGGAAGGATGGAAGGCTGAGTCAACCCTGAGCCGGTGAGATTTGAACAGCCGAACTGCAGAACTGCAGTCAGCTGAAGTAGCCTGCAGTGCTGCATTTAAACAGTGCGCCACCTCAGCTCTGCATACATGAAATATATACACCAAATTGCTTACTGCTCCTCTGTTGGCAGCATCACTTATGTTGATATTCAATCTTCACTGTTAGTTAAGATATATATATATATATATATATATATATATATATATATATATATATATATATATATATATATATATATATATATATATATATATATAAATAAAACAGCTGCTGGAATATCCTGGGAGATCTAGCTGTAACAAGCACATGGGCAAATTATGTTATTTATAGATTTCTTTAAATTCTGTGGCAAAGTACAGTACGCATTGTGTTAATCACACTTTTTAAAAATGACATGCATAATATTAGCTTTGTCTCCTAAAAAGAAATGCTGACTGAGATAGTGGTCCTAGTTAATCTTCTGCAGGACTAAATGATTCTGGAATTCACCTTGGAGTGGTATTTGCCCCTAAAGATGTCACTTCCAGTAAAAATCTTGGGTAGTGTATAATCACAAGGGGGAGGATTTTCTGAATGAAATGATATGGATTTCCAATCCATCTTGGGAGTATGTCTTCAGGCAAGCAGAAAAGAAACAACAGCCTGTTAAATGCTTCTGAGGTTTCCATATTTTACTGTAGAATGCTCATAGGTATCTATTTGATACCTATGAGCATTTGTGGGAACAGAATGCTTTCTAAGATAAGGTCCTTGGTCTATCACAGGGGTGTCAAACTCAGAGTGTCATGTGATGTATTGGGTCTTTTCCCCCCTTCGCTAAACCAGGCCTGAATGTGGCCAGCATGTGATGCGTCCGGCCAGTGGGTTGGGAATTTGACAGCCCTGGTCTATTAAAACACAACTTTAATTTATAGCTTGCAATGCTTTGGATGCATTTCTGAAATGCATGTACAGTATCGGTGCGCACAAGATACAAACACAGTACTTGTCAGCAGTTCATTAAACCAGCTACCCCAACTTCCAGGATTATATGGTTTCCATGATGGAATCTGGATATAGATGTGGCTCAGTTAAAATAATTTAACAACTGGTTCTTTGCCCTAATGACCAGCTAGGTAAGTGTGGCTCAGTTGTCATGTGACCATGTGGCCAACTCAACATCACTCAGGTCAATGGGCGCTTCACCTTAGCTGTTACAATGTAATAAGTGTTAACCGGAGAGGCAGCTTCTGTAAGCAGGGCAATCAAGATTTAGGCCAGAATGTTTCTTTCCTGCTTTCCTTACAGGATTAGCCCTGTGAAGTGGGAAAACAACAAAATGAGATTTCTTCCAACAACCAATTCTCCGAACTGCTTAGAAAGTTAACAACTGGTTCTCCTGAATAGGTGCGAACTGGCTGAATCCCATCACTGATGTGACTGCTCAGGAGCATGGCTATATATTGGGAAATGATTTGTAAACACACAGCATGGTTTTTGTGAAAAAAAAGTATATAGTGTGTTGTTTGTTAAAGCAAAATATCTCCATATAGGCATATCATAGATGCAAACCTAAATTAGATGCCAATTTACTTTCAGAATTGGAACATTCTGGACTAGGAATTGCAATTATTTAACTTGTTTATCAGTTGGATTATTTGTATGTCCTCTATAACTAAGGAGTATCTACCCTAGCACTGATCATATTGCCTAGTTTGGTAATGAAATATCTGCAAAAAAATTGCCAAGCTCGGCACCAAAGACCCCACAGTATCATCAACCATCCAAGGTAACTGTTGCATTGAAGAGATATTGAACCATACACCATAAAACATGTCAGGTTATTTTTTAGCATAATTAGTATGTAAACATTGAATAACTTTTTTTAAGTATTAGGAAATGTTTATAAACAATACGATGCAAGTCTCATTATCTTGAACATATGGCTCAGGTATATAAATATGCTTGTATCAGAAACAGTCAGAAGTCCTCTGTTACTTTCAATATTTACACTCACTAAAATTACAAAAATACCTTTTATTTCTGTTCTTGGAACTTCTTAAGAGCAGGCACTGGCAGCTCAGAAATTGTCAGTAGGGCCATTTTCAGCACATCAAGTATGCAACACACACTTGCTCATTAAATAATCAACACAGTGAGATCTCAAATCTGCTGGGTAACAGATGCTACTGCTGCTTAGAATGCAGGCTGCCTGGCAGGTAACATGGATGCAAATGACCCCTATTACTGATAATTTGATAAATTGGCTTGAGTCACATTTTAAGATGAATTACCCCCCCTCCTTTTTTTGCTACAAAAAAATAATGTATGAACTGGAATGCAGTCACCATTCAGATTTTACACCATATTCTGGAGTCAATGTTCAGCTATCATATTATATTTGAATTGTACTTAGATATTATTTATGCTAGAGGAAACAGCATGCCTCCAAAAGCCATATACTAAGGAAAATGTATATACAGACCTGAACAAATGTTCACGCAGGCTTTAAAAAGAAAATTGGCAGACTGATAGAATTGTTGCTGGGAAGAAATGGCAAACTGAAGGCACAAAACGAACAGCTCTTTGTAATGGATGTGGAGAAGCCTTGAGATTAACTACAAATGCTCCAGACAGTTGTTTATCATGAGGAGACCACAAGACAGTAGTCAGTAGTCTCTGACATGTTTAGAACTCTGGGAGATGAGGGAAATCCAACTTTGCTCAGAATAACAGAGTTGAGAAGGGCTGTGGAGGTCTTCTTGTCCAACCCCCTGTTCAAGCAGGAAACCCCATACTATTTCAGACAAATCATTGTGCAATCTCTTTTTTAAAAATCTCCAGTATTGGAGCACCCACAATGTCTATAGGCAAGTTGTTCCACTAATTAATTGTTCTGTTGGGAAATTCTCTTTAGTATAAGGTGACGAGACGTACCGATTTCAGCGTGAGAAGCACGCTTTGTAACAATTTTTCCCATGTCCCTCCGCCTTTTAAAAAAGTCCCAATTTTCTGGGTTCATGTTGAAAGCCCAGTGGATTTGCTTAAGAAATCCTAACCGGGGCAAGACAAAAGACACCCTGTCTAATCCCTCTCTCTCTCTTTGTCTCAGTACTTTCATTGAAGATATTAAAACGTTAAAGCAACAGAACGGACCTCCCCCCTCCCCGCGCCGCGTTTACTCACTTTTATAAGAAAAAAATGATCTAGTACCATAGAGCTGCAGTAAATGGCTAGAGAGGTTGCCAGTGTTACTTCCTGGATTTTCCGGAGGGGAGGGGCACGGAGGTTGGAGGACTGCTCCAAAATGGTGGGAAAGTTTCAATTTGCTCAGTTCTTTGTATTAACATCTATATCATCTTGGATTGATTTGGAGTTTCTACCTGCTGGTAAGTGTGCTGGGTTTTTTTCTTTTATTTTTTAATGCATTTTAAAATAATGTAGGTTTTTAAAAATGTGCAGCTGCTGTTTTTTTATTCAAAACAATATGTGTAACACTCTGATGTGCCATGGAAAAATCATTAAAAAACCCCTGAAAGAACAAAAGGTTTTTTTTAGGGTATTTTCCTGATCAAAACTATAATTGTTTCTGCATGACACCCTTAATCACAAATAGCCAACTACACTTCATTCTAAATAGTTTTATTTCCTTTACTGTATGTGATTACTCAAGTCCAAAAACTGAGTTAATTGGACAAACTCAGCTCCACAATTTACTAAATATACAGTTACAGGAATTTCATGTATAGTATGCTGTCTCTTAGGGTTTATTGAACATAGGAGAATAATATGAGAGGGATTTGATGTAAAATAAGCTCTTTTAATAAATTCAAAATCAACGCAGCAGACAACACATGGGAGTGAACATAATACACACTTTAACAATATTTTTTTTTCTTTTAGCCATCAAATACTGCAGCAAGTGTGTCAGTAATAATAGCAAGACAGGCATAGGATTTTCCAGCCAGGTTAATTTTACTTTTTTATGGTTTGGATGTTGTATTTAATTTTATCTGTATTAGAAACTTATGAAGGCTGTGCAACATTTTGAGGTGATAAAGAGTATGTAAAAGCATGAATACAGTAGAACCTCTGGTCAAAACCATAATTCGTTCCATAACTTTGGTCGCAAATTGATTTGGTCATGAATCAAACCTAATTTTGGAAATCGGGCGCTTACAAAAAAAATGGTGCAGAAGGGGAAATCAGCAGTGGGGAGAATGTGAATATTTTGGTCAGAAGCGTTCATGACCAGAGGTTCTACTGTATAACATCTTCACTTAAGACTTAAGATTCATTTAAGATATAACATCTTCACTTAAGATTCACTTAAGAACTGTGGCAAGAAAGGTGATATAGTGACCAAAGTTACAATGGCATTGAAAAAAGTGACTGATGACCATTTTTCACACTTAGCGACCATTTTCACACTTAGCGACCTTTGCAGCATCCTCATGGTCACGTGATCAAAATTTGGATGTTTGGCAACAGTTACAATTTATATTTGTAAATTGTAGTTATGTTGAAATAAAAAAAACCATTACAATACTATTTTTGCGTTGTATGAAAATTTTTGTTGCTCCGTATAAAATTTTTAATCAAGCCCCCCCCTCAAAGGTGTCTATCTTTACCAATCTGAAAATCTGGTCACCTTAGTTCTAAGTTGGAAGGGACCCTTCAACCCCCTGCTTAGGCAGGAAACCCTACACCACTTTAGACAAATGGTTATCCAACATCTTAAAAACTTCCAGTGTTGGATCATTCACAATTTCAGGACGCAAGTTGTTCCACTGATTAATTTCTCCTCAGTTCAAAGTTGCTTCTCTCCTTGATTAGTTTCCATCCATTGCTTCTTGTCCAGCCTTCAGGTGCTTTGGAGAATAGGTTGACTTCCTCATCTTTGTAGCAGCTCCTTAGATATTGGAACACTGCTATCGTGTCACTCCTAGTCTTTCTTTTCATTAGACTAGACATTCCCCTTTTCTACAACCATTCTTCATATGTTTTATCCTCCAGTCTCCTAATCATCTTTGTTGCTCTTCTCTGCACTCTTACTAGAATCTCAACATCTTTTTTTACATTATGGCTACCTAAATTGGATACAGTATACCAAGTTTCGACTTACCAAGGCATTACAAAGTGGTATTAACACTTCACATGATCTTGATCCTATACCTCTAAACTATGTTCTCATACTTCCTTTTCTAATCACTTCTGGAAATTTCTTGTTAATTGCCTTTCAGTAATGAGGTGCCTTTGGATCAACACAATTTACAGCACCGGGTGAGTTTCCTTCAATAATTAGCAAAACAAGTTTTACATAAAAGTTTAAGGACTTTATTTTTTCTTTTAAGATTTTAAGGATAATTAGAATGTTGATTTTGTAAAGTTACAAATGGACTAAAAGTCCAGATGGATTTTCAATAAGATTTTGAAATTAATTATAAGAATCTCTTCTGTGGGAATTTTTTTTAAATTCTTTAAATAGACGCGAAAATGTGGAATTTTAAAGTTTGGACACTAAAGATTACAATTAAATGAGAAGAATGCTGAAATGTGACTTACTAATACAGAATGGCCAAAATACTTAAGTGTAAAAAGGATATTTGTGAACAAAAAAACCCATTAGTTAATTTTAAGAGTGTCTTTTTTAAAAAAAACAATCATGTTTTAAAATGTTATGGAAAAGGAACAAAACTGAACCTGGCATGAAAGTGGATTTTAAAATAACAGGCTACAAGAATGATATGGGGGCGGGGGATACTATTCTGATCATGCAAAAAAATATGAATTTAATTAATAATGAAAAGTGATATGCAAATGACAAATCAAAAGACAGACCTGGATAATTTTCCTACATAGATTGACAGAAGAAACTTGTTAATGGTTTGTAGAATGGACAAAGAAAACATGAAAAGTTCCAGCACATTAGTTGAACAAATTAAAGATCAAGATTGTTAAAAGTAAAAGGAAGGAATGTTAGTGTATTTGATAGAGACCAAAACAGATAAATATTATCTTGGTAATTTTTAATGGACTTTTGCTGATTAGGATTGACTCACATTCTTTTACAATACAATAGCAGAGTTGGAAGGGACCTTGGAGGTCTTCTAGTCCAACCCCCTGCCTAGGCAGGAAACCCTATACCGTTTCAGTCAAATGGCTATCCAACATCGTCTTAAAGACTTCCAGTGTTGGAGCATTCACAACTTCTGGAGGCAAACTGTTCCACTGATTAATTGTTCTAACTGTCAGGAAATTTCTCCTCAGTTCTAAGTTGGTTCTCTCCTTGATTAGTTTCCATTCATTGCTTCTTGTTCTACCCTCAGGTGTTTTGGAGAATAGTTTGACTCTCTCTTCTTTTTGGCAACCCTTGAGATATTCGAACACTGCTATCATGTCTCCCCTAGTCCTTCTTTTCATTAAACTAGACATACCCAGTTCCTGCAACTGTTCTTCATGGCTTGAAGGATTTGTTTCTATATAAGAGATAGGATATGGGAAGATGAGATCAATCATTAAATTTTAAGACAAGAGAGGTGGTAAGCTTCCAGAATTGTTCATACTTGTGATGAAAGGGATATCATTTATATATTTCATCTCTCTTTTATTCTTTACGATACTCTGATTTTTTTCCTGCACTTTTTATTTCCTAAGATTTTTTTCCAGTTTTCTATTCCTTTCTATCTTTTTTATTTAGTACTGGTAACATTACTATAAAAAGGAATGGGATAGAATTTAAGTTTCTGGTAAAAAAAAATTATACAGTGAAATTTGTAAAGTCTCAAAGATTATGGCTCATCCATAATACAATACGATTGAAATAATAATTATCTTTATTTCTATTTGATTTGAATCAGTGGAATTAATAATGAATATAATTATGTCTGAAACCAAAATGCTATTACACTTGATCTTAGCCAAAAGGCCAAGAAGCAATAACTATTGAGATGCTCTGATGCTCTTGTTTTGAATAATAGCTTGATCAATATTAAAATTTATCACCTTTTGGGTCTAAGCTGAAACCTAATTACAGGATTTCATTGCAGTTTATGTCTGTTCTTTATTTTAACCCCCCTGATTAGGGAACTGCACTTGCTGTTAATGTTTTTTTCTACTATAGTGAACATTTGGTAATTTTTACAATTATATTATTTTATTCTGATTAATGAGATTTCACTCATCTGAACATTATATTTTCTATTTAGTTCATTTACCCTAATGGCAGTTCTTGAACATCATCCCAATCAACTGATTATTAGTATGCTTTCAGGGAAAAAAACCTGCTATATGAGTAGAAATTATAAAGTAAACAAATAAATCGTTAACTACATTAACCATTTTTTCTAGTTACAATTTTGTTTTTATTCTGAATACAAATGCACAATTCTATAAAATAACAATACAGTATGACATTCAAAAAATAACCCTACACAGTAATAACCATGAATGAATTGCTGCAACATCCTTTCCACTATGTTGTTTCTCACAACAATTGTTAGGACAGGTCTTATGAGATGTACTGATTCTCTAGGTGCAACTGAGAGAGATTTGGATCAATCACCACACTATGCCACAATTTGTTTAACCATGATGTTTTGAATTATAATTAATTAGACCAGTGATCTCCAACCTTTCTGGCTTTGCAGACTGGCGGTAGGGTGAGAGGGGATGTTTCCATGTAAGAGGTGGGCGAGCGCATGTGAGCACGCAGCTCCATTTGCACAAGGGGCAGGCATATACACCTGCCGTTCGCATAAATGGAGCTGCATGCGCTTGCCTGCCCACTGAGCAGGCAAGTGAAGCTGCAAGTGTATGCTCACCTGCCACTTCTGTGGCTTGGTTCTGAACGGGCCACAGCTCAGTAATGAGCAGCAGCCCGGGGTTTGGAGACCCCAGACTTAGATTACACAAGCTACAAATCATGGTTTGCAAATCACAGCAGCTAGGTTTGCATAATATTTAAGCCACAACTAAACAAATTATGTCCTAGCTTTATTCTGTGAATTTTCCTGATGTTAGATCTAATTCATTTTATTATGACGGCTTCTGTTGGGATGCCCAGATTGATTGACTTTCAGCTCCTCTGTTAATTTACACAAATGTGTGTGTAGGTGGGTGGGGAGGAAACCTGCATGAAAATTAATTTTACCATTCATACTGAATGTTAGCTTTACATTTTCTCTGAAATAATAATGAGTAAGTTGTTGAACAAAGGTTGATCTAAAGTTAATAAACAGAAATTGTTTGTTTTAATATAACACATAAAAACAGTCATTTCTTTCCTAATGATCTGTCACATTCAACAGTTCTTATAGAATATGGAGAATTTTTTTTTTACTCTGAAGCCTTCATCCTTGCTATTAAAAAATTACATTGGAAGTAAAATATTGATGTCCATGGATATTTTTGGTATTACCCGTTGCCTTAAAAATAAAATTTGAAAATAAAGCTGTCATTGTTTCCTAGCAATTTCATAGTGACATCACCAAGTTCCCAAAATAATTTTTTTCCAATTCACATGGCATTGGAGAAGGTGTTGTGCAGTGTGGATCAAAATTAAGGCACCATAATTCTATATCTTCTATTTTGTCCATTTTGATACCTTACTCCATTCTGCAGGCAATGGAACTGGAACAAAATTTGTGTCTAGACTTTCTCTTTCAAAAATTAAAAGGGTCCATGTCAGGGGAAAAACAGCGGCTTAGTATTATGGCACAGTGTTCACCAACCTTTCTGGATCTTTGGACCAGAAGCAGTGGTGATGGTGGGGGGGGGGAATGGTTTCTGCAAATGGAGACTTGCACGCTCACATGCTGCTTGTGTGGCACAGTTCCCAACGGCCTGTGACTTGGTCCCAGGCCATGGACTGGGGGTTGGCGATCCCTGCTGTAGCATGTATCTAGTATACAAAAGCTGTAAGGTTCAATCTTGTGAAGTGGGAAGTGATGTTAAAAATTGTAATGCACTGACCTTGGAAAGCTTGGGCAGTTCATGTTGACCGCTAAGTGCTAGTGAGAAAATAATTGCATCTGGCAGGAGGCAGATTTCTATGCACCTCAACACCATCAATAGCACCGAATCTGCTGCAGCAATATTTGAAAGAATTTTTAACGATAGAGAACATGCTTTGCATATAAAAGGCATCTAGTTTCCAACTAAAGCTGGAAAAATAACAGTCCCAAATGACTTGCTATTCAGTGTCTGCAGTTCTGGGAATAGACAGGTCAAAAATCTGATTCAGTATTAAGGTAATGTCTCATGTTTCTGCAATATTGGAGAAATCATGTGTTAAATTCTAATGATTGTGTCTATGATATAGTACTGCTATCATCCGAAGATGAGAAGCTGGTTTAAACAGTGAAGCCCTATATGGCCTTACAGTCATGAATTTGAACTTTGTGCTAATGTTGGCTTTACACAATGGACAAAGTTTAGCTCTTATTACTAGAAAAAGAAAATGGGTTAAACTAGTTCTAGTGGCTTATGATCAGCTATTCTGGAAAGCACAGAATGGGACTGGACATATTGTAGCTTTAAGGCAACATAAATCTTTTAAGGAAAACTTATGTGACATTCTCTTGGTCTGATATTTGTTATTTTCTATATCAAGTTCAGAAGTGGTCTCCATGTGGAAAACAAATGTATTTATATTCTTTTCTTTAATCAAAATAGTCAATTTTGCCATTTCAGGCAACTCCATCAACTTCTGCCACCATTCGTAGGAATTGAAGTGTCCTTCCATTTTTGTGCATACAATAGTCTTGCTGCTCTCAACATAACTTTACATACTTTACATACATTGATTATTCTTAATCCGTGGCTAGTTTTCCCCCCTTTATTGCACTTTTATTATCCCTCAGTTTCAACTAGTTACCATGATCTCTCTCTCTTTGCTTTGTTAGCATGATTACTAGCTATTAGAGAAAACTTACAAAAGTAATCATGGAATCATCCAGCTTCAATTCATGTGGATTAATTTATAGATAATTGCAATTAAAGCTAGTAATGTAATGCAGTGCAAGATGAATAAAAATAGGTTCTTTGCTCTTTTCTTAGAGAGACACCAATGCCCTTTTCTTTAGAACATCAAACAAAATTGTTTTCAGCTTTGAATCTATCTTGTTAGGAAAAGAAGGAACCACAATGGATCCAATTAAATCTATTCTCAGCTTTAGCTTTAAGTCAGGGAGGAGTTTCTTGTCTTAACCCAAAGGACTTTTAGCCAAAGTAAACAGTTTAATAGCCAATAGCTATAAATGTATCCATGTAAGAAAATCCTGGCAGGAGACAAATGTTTCTCATGCTAAAAATAATACATTGGTCACTAAGTAATATAATAAGCATTCCATTTATTAAATTGAAAATATTGCTATAAAACCTCATGGTGTTTGTTCCTAATCATTATCTATGAAATTACTTTTTAGTTTTCTATAAGGTTTGTTTTTACAAATTCATTTCACAATCATTTATTTTAAGGTCCTGAAATATTGCAATCAATCAATCAGAATAAAGTTGGAAGGGACTTTGGAGGTCTTCTATTTTCCCAAATACAGAGTTTGTTCTTTGCTTGACTGTAGCAATACACAGTACTTAATTATTCTTGAGATATCTTGAATCATTCTAAATTGGATGATAAACAATTTTAAATAAGTTATTTTTACTCATGAGGAATATACCCCCAATTACATCTATTGTAAATAATTGCCAAGAGCTTTTCCCAATTCTTTAAATTTCACTCTTCCAGATGTGCTGGGATACAACATTTAGAATGTATTAGGTCTGACAATGCTATTTTGTCCTGATATATGCTGAAATGCATCTATAGTACATATCTACTTTCCTCAATTGATAATTTTAGCTACTCAGTTTACTGTACTAATATGCTTATTATCTATGTTTTTAACATTGAAACATTATGCAGGTGTGTTCCAACCCTAACAACTTCCAAGTGTGCAGACCTCAACTCCCTGAATGCTATAAATGAACACTCTGCAAGTTGAAGTCCACATACAGGTAAGTCCACAATTGAGCCCAAAATTCTTGTTGATGAATGAAATATTTGTTATGTGAGTTTGCTCCATTTTATGACCTTTCTTGCCACAGTTAAGTGAATCACTGCAATTGTTAAATTAGTCAGACTGTTGTTAAGTGAATCTGTCTTCCTCATTGACTTTGCTAATTATCAGAAGGACACAAAAGGTGTTGACATGACCCCTGGGGATGGCAACCATCATACATATGCTTATGTCAGTTGCATCAGTTGCCAAGTATCTGAATTTTGATCATGTGACCATGGTGGATGCTGTGAAAAATGGGCATAAGTCACTTTTTTCAGATATGTTGTAATTTTAACTGGTCACTAAATGAACTGTTGTAAATCAAGGACTATGTGTACATGGAAGTTGCTACAGTTGGGATACACTGGGTTGTGCAAGAGCTAAGGATTGGTGGATAAATGGACCCCGTTTGCTTGAAAACTAAAAACAAAACAAAGTGAGAAATTATTCTTATTTCATAGCATCGTTTCAGTTTTGATTAAGTATTTCAAAATGCCCTGGAATTCAGTTGATTTTTAAAATATATATATATATTAAAAATCAAATATTCTGAAAAGCATTGGAGAAGAAAAGATTCCTCTTCCCTTCATCTCATGGCAACTTTATGCATATTAACATCGACATGAACATCAGACTTCAAGAAATGAAAATAATCATTGTTTGGCATTTCTCTTTATGTCTGAGTGAATTACATTCATTCAGTCAGGTTCATATTTTACGTTCCATTTTTCATATCATCTAGGATTATGTAATGATGCACCCATTTTTCACTGCAGCATTGTTACATATGCAGACAGTATCCATTTGCCTGGAATGACTAAGGTGAGAAACATGGATATAGTAACTTTGAAAATTTTTGTAGTAGGTCCTGGTTATACAAGACTGTTTGCAATAGCCTATTGTAATTTTTGCAAGGGAATTTAAACTGAAAGAAAAGTAAAAATGAGCATGGGCTACAGATTATACCAGGGCTGCCAAACTCCTGGCTTGCGGGCCAGATGTGTCACACGCTGACCATTCCCACGCCCAGTTTAGCGAAAGGGGGGGAGTCACGTGACACTGTCACAACCATGTGAGTTTGACACCCCTGGTTTATACTGTATACTATACTGATTATATATTTGATTATAGTATTGCTAGTTGGGTACTTTTCCCAATCAATGGGCTAGTTTTGAAGATAGATTACAGGAAATATTTAGCATTTGTGGGCTGCATTTTGGGGGAGCTATATATTGTGAATGATAATGGCAAAATGCAATGGAAAGATACTGATGATGGACTGCATGCTGAGTTGGGTAAACTGGTCTTCTCCCTACTTGCTGCACCAGCAGGCCCTCTTTTACCAAATCCAGCTTCTCCACCCTTTCTCCCCCATTTTCTTCTTGGTATCCCAAGGATCCTTTAAAAAACTAGATGGGCTCATGCCTTGCAACTTCCAACATCCCTTTTCTTAGTACTTTGACTTCTCAATCTCTCCTGAACTCTTGGCATCCTGATGCCAAAGCCTCCTACTTCCCCCCCCCCCCCCAATTTCTTTCTGGGAGGTTCCTGAAGAAAAAATGGCATGTCCTGGCAAGGAGAGAGCGAGCAACACTGGTTGGGGAATGGCCTCTCTCACAATCTCGAAGCCTTCCTTTTCAGTTCACAATTTGCACGCCTCTGTTCTGACACAGAATAACAGAGTTGGAAGGGACCTTAGAGATCTTTTAATCCAAACCCCTGCCCAAGCAGGAAATCATACGCCATTTCACTCACTTACACACAATCCGTGCCGATGCCTTGGGGGAGAGATTCATGCAGTACCTGTACTCCAGCACTCAGGCCAAACCAATGTTGGAGGTTTGAATGTAGGAGATTGGAGATCAGTTGAGAAAAAAATTGGTGTTTGCAGGTTGAGTATTTTTTTTTTTCTGTATTAAATGTTTTATTCATTTTCATTTTCAATTTTGTACATTCACTTATATACGGGATATTTGCAATAATAATAATATAATAGTAAGAAAAAAAAAACCCCAACCTAAACACAACTCATAAACCCAACCTATCGCTTTCATACACCCCTTCTTCTCCCCCTCCAACTTTCCTTTCTCCCTCCAACGATCACCCCTCCTACTTCCCTTTCCCCTCCTATCTTCCTTTCTCGCCTTCCTCACCCTCCTTCCCCTCTCATCCTCCTTACATTCCCCTCTTCCTCCCTCCTTACTTCTCCCTCTTCCCTTCCTCTACTTCTCACTATGGTGCATTTCTCTATTCCTTACGCCAAAAAGAAAAAAGAAAGGAAAAAAGCAATAAGAAAAAAAAAGAGAAAAATAAAAAGAAAAGATAAGGAACAACAGTATACAAGTGTATTCTTCTTATTCTATATATTGAAACTATATCTCCACCCACCCACCCACCGACTTCCCAGGTCACACACCCGGCACAGTTCAGTACCATTCACCTTCAAAATATCTTATTAACAATAATAATGAAAATAAAATAAAAAGAACACTCCGAAAAAGAAAAAAAAACAAAAACAAAAAAGTAAATAAAAAAAAATTGAAAAATCTTTTGCATTATGCTCAGCCTCCCATCATTCTTAAAATTTAAACAGTGTGAATCATTCCATTTATATTTTGTCCTCGTCCCTTACTTCTTTGATATTTACCCCCATCTTCCTGTAGACTCTCCAGATAGCCTTTCTTAACCTTATATTCAAATATTAGTTTATACAAAAATCAATTTATCTTCATACTTTCGCTACTCATCTTCCTATCCTTCGTTTCACGTCTCCATTCCTCCCAAGCCCAAATTGCATAAGATTAGGATCTCGCTCTTCACTTTAAAATCCTGAGCTTTTTATGTTATACTTCAGACATGTAAATTTGTAAAATGTGTGCCCAAAATCCATACCAGTTCGTTCAATCCCAAGATCCCTTCATCAATATCCCGCTCCACCTTCCTTTCTGCCCCACTCTTCCCAACTCCATTCATCCCAAACCGCAATTCAAATAAATCTTAGTCCCCACTTTCCTCACAGAAAACACTTCATGCGCAGTTTGGATTGAAATTCAAATAAGTCTTGTAAAAGTCCCGTATAATATCTGTCTAGAATAAGCAATGCTTCTTTCCATTCCTCATCAGTACACAGCTTTACCATTTCATACCAAACAGAAATCCTAAAGTTTTAATCAGTCCAAAAGCTTAGAAAGTATTTTAAAGACGTCGCTGGGTCTATATTCTTTACTCTTCTGCCCTTCCGGAAAGAAAAGGCAACCCTCTGCCTTATAACCACGTGTCCCGCTGCTTTGAAAATATGACTGAATCCTCAGTTTCCGCTCTTCTGCCTCTCCAGTAGAGGGAGAACAACTCCCTCCTTCTTGTAACCAAGTGACTTGCTGCTTATCTTTCCTTCACCTTGTCCTAGGTTGAGTATTTTTAAGGTTGTGTTGGGCTACAGAAATGTTGGGCATCTGGCAAGTACAAGTGAAGAGAATGAACCTGTACAGATTTCAGTTACACTACATAAGATTAACCTCATTTTTATATGAAGTAATGTGACCCTCCAAGTGGTAAAAATGGTGGCATGTTAAAGCTATCTTCCATTTCAGAACATTTGTATGTAGCCTCCAAGAAGCTGCAAATAAATAACTGCAATTAGTAATATTCCCCTGTCTCCCCCCCCCACTACATCCCAGTTTAAATCTTACATCAGTCTGACTCCTCTCTGAATGTGATGATGTGAAATGCAGCTCTTGAAAGCTGATGCCTTTAAATAAAATTTATCAGTCAGAAAAAATGCTAAACTCTTTCTGTTTTCATCTAATACAGCAAAAATTGTTTACTTATTAATGCATTTGTGGGCTGCATTTTGGGGGAACTATATATTGTGAATGATAATGACAAAATGCAATGGAAAGATACTGATGATGGACTCCTGGAAACATTGCAACTCTTAAGGTAGGGATATGACATGTGGTGTGTGTATAAATTAGTTTGCTCCCTTATACCTCCCTGGATGCAACCAGAATCCCTGGCCCACCTGCCAAGTCTGGAATATTATTTTTGTAAAAAAACATGAATTTGGACTTTATTCCTGTACAAAAAAAGTACAAACCCATTTATTAACACAAATGTCACAGAAGATGGTTGGGAGCATCCTGGATATTAGTTTTCATTCTGGAAAATAAGTGTTCCCTGATGTCAAACCCACAGTGGCAGCAATTTTCAAAACAAGCATGTTGCTAATGGTCATCATCATTGATAGCATTTCCCACATGCAGTTACAATTTTGGATGTTTGTCTTCATATTTTGCTTAGGGCAAAACCTGCTGAAACACCAGACACACCATTGAGAATCTATTTTATACACTATTTATAAAATAAGAAAGGAAGATGCCTAATCCAAATTGCAGTTCCAGCTTCTTTCCAATTTACCTGCTAGTGGCCAATCCAAATCTTCTCATAGTTCTCTCAATTTTTCTCCCTCCCTTTTTTCCCTGTTTATTTACCTTGTTTTCAATATGCTTTTCATTTTTTTCTGGATTTATTATATGGCTTCAAATGGTTTGTTATGAAATGTATCCATCATTCTGTATTTTTTTCTGTTCATTGTAACAATCGTAATTCTACTGATAATGATTTTCAGGGGAGTTAATTGACAGCTAGAGACAAGAACATCTTGGTTGGTTAGTGAGTTGATCATTCCCTGAAAGGCAAAACACTCTTATACCACTTGCTATGTTGTAATTAAGAAAAGAATAGCAATTTTGCTCCTACCAAGATGATTTCAACAATACTTTGTTTTCTTTGAAAACAAAAACCAGATGTATTTTTCATTTAAATTCAATGAAGATTGTTTATTAAACATAGAAATACCGGTACATTTTGGCAGCCTGATAATATTTGCAAATTGCCATTTGTGTCAGGGGAAACTTTTATTTTAGAATAAAGAGAAGCAATGGAATTCTTATCCAGAGGAAGATAAGAGGGATTAAAATGTCCATGATATATGGTAAGTTGTGGATAAGGGATGGGAATAGGTAGCTGCTACTTTCTTTTTTAAACCATGATTGCAATTACTATTGCATGATTGCTATGTAACCTCATTTCTTTCTGAAGAAAGGATAGATGACATAGTGACAGTATACAGATTGGGTTCACCGACAAAACCACACTCGACTAAACCGTGCCCGATTAAACCGCGTCGCTGACATCATCAACAGGGCAACAACAGTGCGGAGACAGAAGCACGCTGTAAACCCTAAACCTAAAATTAACCCCTAAACCTAAACCTAACCCCCCTAAACCTAATCCTAAACCTAACCCTTAACCTAACCCTAAACCTAACCCTAAACCTAACCCTTAACCTAACCCTAAACCTAATCATAACCCTTAACCTAACCCTAAACCTAATCATAACCCTTAACCTAACCCTAAACCTAACCGTAACCCTTAACCTAACCCTTACCCTAACCCTTAACCTAACCCTAAAGCTAACCCTAAAGCTAACCCTAAACCTAACCCTTACCTTAAGTTGAATCGGCTTGCTTTCAAAGCGTTATTTAAAGCGCCCTTCTTTCTCCGCGCTGGCTGTTGTCACCCTGTTGATGACGTCAGCGACGCGGTTTAGTTGGGTGCGGTTTAGTCGAGCACGGTTTTGACGGGTCACATACAGATTGAATCCACTTCTAACTATCCTTATGACAGAACCTACATAACATCTTGCTTGCTTCCTTGTGTTAATGCATGATTTGCTGCCTTATTATATAGTAGCATTTCCCACCCACCCCCCAGTTACTAGATATTATTGGATCTAGGGCAAGATGGGAACTTAAATCCAACTGATTGATTATGTGCTATGAAGTTGGCATTGACTCTTAGCAGCAACATAGATTGATGTTCTCCATCTGTCCCAGCCAACCTGAGTCTCTCGGGAATAGGGCGGCATACAAACCAAATAAAATCTAAATTTGGTTCTTCAAATTTTCCAATGATGTACCCATCTCCTCTGTAACTGAGTCCATCCACATTGTTGCTGGTCATCCTCTTTTTCCTTCTATCAGTTCAACTAGATATAAAAATTAATGGAAGGACTAAATAGAATAATTTTCTTATGGTGTGGAGGGGAAACCATTGACATACCGGCGAGAGGTACATTGCTGTAAATGAAAGTGATATCTAGTGTGAAATGAGAAATGTTTCCAGAAATATGAAATGGAAGTTATTCTTTTTCACCTTTCCCCTGACAGATCCCTGATATAAGTAAGAAAGTACCTCAGATATTTTGCTCCCTGGATGAAGGATAAAATGAAGAATTCCCATCCTTGATTACCTTCCTGGCCATTGGTGAGACATAATGTAAGAGATCAGCAATTCTTGGTTAAAACACTGAGTGCGTATAACTGGAAGTAAAATAATGTTATTACAATTAAAATATGGAATACATTTAAGTAGCAGATCAAAACAGGATAATAGTACATTTAAACATTATTTTAAAATCTGAATTTCACCTTGAGTGTGCCCTTTTCTCCTTCTAGTAGAAATTATTTTCAGTTATTTCCAACACTAATGCAAATGAGACATATGTATATGAGGAGGATTGAGATGTCTTCTGATATTTGCATACTGGCCTAGGAGGCATAATTTATACAGCTGTATGTGTGAATCTTGAATATCTTTATTAAGGTATTTCATATTGTTTGAAATTCTCAAGAGGAAATATGTATTCTTGTGAAAGTATGCTAGTTACATTTGCATTTTGCAACAGAATTAATATTTCCTCTGGGATAATACCAACAACCTACCTTATATATCATAAATCATACATTCAGAGTTCTCTGCTGCATAGCAGAAGAAGTTATAATTACATTACTAGATAGGGTGTATTGAAATAATGTGCTGTCACTTAGGAACAGATTTTGGAAATGGGATAGTGGGATAGTAATCTGTGATGGCCCCAACTGTAGGCAACACATATAAATAGGATTGGTATCTTTGAACACCAAGAGTTAACTCCACAAAAAAAATCAATCCTTTTTTGTTCTATCATTATGTTAGCAATAGCAATAGCAGTTAGACTTATATACCACTTCATAGGGCTTTCAGCCCTCTCTAAGCGGTTTACAGAGTCAGCATATTGCCCCCACAGTCTGGGTTCTCATTTCACCCACCTGGGAAGGATGGAAGGCTGAGTCAACCTTGAGCCGGTGAGATTAGAACCGCTGAACTGCAGATAACAGTCAGCTGAAGTGGCCTGCAGTACTGCACCCCAACCACTGCACCACCTCGCCTCTATCCACTGCGCCACCTTGGCTCTATATATGTTCTAACAATGGGGGAATTTAAAGTGAGTAGAATTCCCCCTTTTATATAATATGTGAATATTATGCCACATTGGTTCAGTATCTGCAGTTCTACTGATTGTCCATTTTCTTTGTGCAGTTGCTTCCAGACTCCTCCATCTCTTAATCTTCTCTCCTATTTTGTGCCAATTCTAAATTTTCTTGATTCATGATTCCTTTTGCCCCATATGCACTAACACATATTTTCTTTAGACTTTTGCATAAAAATGTTATTAGACTATCTAGTCCAGGGGTGTCAAACTCAATTTCATTGAGGGCCGCATCAGGATTGTGTTTGACCTTGGGGAGCATGGCCAGAGTGGGCATGTCCATCATTTGTGTCGGGAGTGCCTGTCAAGGACCAAGTACTCTGACAATGAAAATGGGCTCCCAAGCTCCGTTTCAGACTGCGATAGCCTCCTGCAACCCTCTGCTATCAAAATCAGAGATCTAGAGGGCTGCATGAGGCCCTGGCGAGCTCTGTTTCAGGCCTCCTGAAACCTTTTGCCTGTGAAAATGGAGCTCGGGAGGGCTGCATGTGGTCTTCCTGAGCTCCATTTTCACTAGCAGAGGCACCAGAGGCTGTTCCATTGCTGTTTCCAGGATGGCTCCAGGGGCCAGATCAAGAACACCATAGGCCAGATCCAGCCTGCTAACCTTGAGTTTGACACCCCTGATCTAGTCTATCTGGCTTTCTTTAAAACCTTTAGCAATATTTTCAAAGTCCCGCTTATTTGAAAAGATCCTTGCTGAAAGATCCTTGTAAAAACATACCAACATATCTTCTTGTATATTATAAACCTTATATTATAAGACATTTTCTGTGTAGGTCAGTTGGCTTTGTTTTATTATTTAAAGTCTTGAAGAATTCTTGATTTGTTGAGCATTTGATTATCTCACAAATGCAGAACCATACTATACTATCTTTCTAACATAATCACATTGGGACCTCATTTGAGATTCAACCACACATTTTCTACCCCAGCTCCTAGGTCAACTATCCCAACCTACCAATAATAATACCTGTCATTTATTAGCTTATCTAGTACTATACTACCTTTGCTTCCTGGCCAATCAACCTTATTCTATGCTGAACTGCATTTCTCTGGTTAACTCTGCCATCAGGTTTCTGGATTTGAGTCTGTGACCCATGTTACCATTTTTACTCATTTAGTCCACCTCTTCGTTATTTCTTGGAATGCCTTGTCATAAAACGTACGACAAAATTTAGGACCACTACAAAATATTTTTTTAAGGAAACTTTTCTTTTCAATAATTCCCTTCACTTAGTCTTGAATGATAAATGGATTCCCCTGCAATAACAAATGGAACCTGAATAGTGCTAATATTTCTCCCTGCAAAGTAATCTGGAAATTAGCATATTGTTTTTGTTATAACATAATGAATGCTGTCATTAAAAATGCATCCCTTAAATTTGGAATGAGTTTGAAAATTGGAGCACTGCCTCTCAAAAGACTTTTTATAAAATAGAGGCAATGAAATCCTGTCAAAAAGAAGTGATAAGATCCAGGCAGCTTCAAAGTCTTCCATCTTTCCACCAACAGTGTTGAGACTGTGTCAAAAGCTCTTGTGTGTTTACTTAACACAATGAATCTCTGTTCAGCTATATGCACATTCAATCTCCCAATATTTTTAGCATTTGTATCACGATTGGTTGCCAACATCCTTTGATTAGCCAAATCAACTATGACAGAAAGTAGATAGCACAAATAAAGTGATAATAATTTGTGAATAAATAAATTCATGAAGTGAATAATGTTTCTGAATAGTAATGTATGAAACCCAAATTAATGAAGGACATTTTGCTGTCTTCATGCCAGTCCTAGCATTGGTAGTTTGAGTTATGAATAGCCATGTGTCAAGTTACTTATCTATTATATGTAGTGATTATCAGGACTAAGAAAGAACAGCATGTTGCCTATGGAAAAATATCTTCTTGTCTAGAGGGAGTTATTTGCTCAGGAGTGGGTCTATTTCCTTTCTACTTGTTATCTATTTTATGCTGAAGAAAAAGGTCTCCCAAGTTACATTTAAAAACAATAATAGATTGAATAAAATCAAAAGTTATTTAAAATAGCAATAGTAAAAGCATAAATAATAAAGGAGGCATCTATTTATGTAAAAGCAGGTTGGAACGTCCTGGTCTTTAATGTTCCTTAAAATAACCAATTGTAAAATCTGTTGCCAGGGTATGAATGTGACTGCTACTAAAGCCACCAAATCTCTTCTACTGAATGCGATTTGCAAAACAAAACTACTGATAGAATTCTGTTTTCACGGCTCATTAACAAACACAGGCAGGCAACTTAAAAGGACGTCTTTCTTTATCAGTTCTCAGTTCAAACTGGCTTCGAGCCCAAAAATAACATAAATACAAGTCTCCGATAAGAATGCAAAACAAAAGACTCTTACAAGCACTGCAGTTCTTCCACAGTCTTCATGGATCAGGTTTACATGAAACACCAAAGCACTTATCCAAGTGTAACAAGCATAAATCACGATTAATCATCAAGCAATGTTATACAAACAAGGAACACTCGAAGGAACGACTTTGACTCCAGCGACTGGGGCGTGGCAGCATCCGTCCTTTTATCTCCAAACTTCCTCCCACAAGCCCCAGCTGCATACTGAATCTTGTATCCTGAAAAAACTCACAGAAGAACTGCTGAGTCACGACACTATCCCTCACCACAGGGCCCTTTCCCCAGGGTCCAATGGTCGGGATGACGTGTCCCCAAGATGACCCGCACCCATTTCCCTTGGTGCCTTTTTCATGAATCCCAAACCTCTGGAGGCATAGCCCCCTTGAATCAGAACTCTTTCGGTATCCGGTGGCCACCATGTTTCCTTCCGCCCTTCCCAGTGTTGACACCCCATTCAGGGTCATCCACCCTCCACAAGGCCAACCCATCAATCCCACTACCGTCGGAGGTTGATGGCAGCTCTACCAGCTGTGGCCAAGCCTTCACTCCCTGTCTAGGGTCCTCCACCCTCTGCAAGGCCGACCCACCAACCCCCTTTCCATCGGGGTTTGACAGCAGCTCTACCAACTTCGGCCGAGCCTTAACATCCTGTCCAGGGTCCTCCGCCCTCTGCAAGGCTGACCCAACAACCCCCTTTCCATCGGGGGTTGACAGCAGCTCTACCAACTTCGGCTGAGCCTTAACACCCTGTCTAGGGTCCTCCACCCTCTGCAAAGCCAACACACCAACCCCCTTTCCGTCGGAGGTTGACGGCAGCTCTACCGACTTCGGCCGAGCCTTAACATTCTGTCCAGGGTCCTCCACCCTCTGCAAAGCCGACCCACCAACCCCCTTTCCGTCGGAGGTTGACGGCAGCTCTACCAATTCCTGCCAAGCCACTACACAATCCTCTCCCGCAGAGCCCTTCCCCCGGTTTCGATGATCGGGGTGCGGTCCAGAAGGGTTGGTGACAGCCTCCCCGAAGCACGGTCTAAGACCCTTGTACCCCTCTGGGACCCTAAAGACAAAGTCCAGTGCTGCGGGGACTGGAGTAGACAACGGCTGGAATCTCGGCGGAGTTCTCTTTGTAGACCTGGCCCAATGACACTGAGCACATGACTCCATGCACCTCCATATGTCATTTTTTAGATGGGGTCACCAAAATTGACGGGAGGCCAGGCGCAACGTCAGAACAAACCCCCAATGTTTTGATGCAGACGCGCAATGAATCTGCGTGAGCACCCGTCAACGGATGTCCCCTGCGGGAACATAGAACCGGCCCCGACACTTCAACAGATTCCCTTCCAAAGTCCATGGGGACACCTGTCTCACTTCCGCCTTTTGTCGCTCCACCCAGTTGTCACCCCGCTGCGCATCCCGTACCAGAGACTGCATGCTCCCGGGATGACTAACGGCAGCGCAGGTTGCAACGGGTAGAACAGTCTGAGGTGGAAGCGAGTTCGCAGGGTCGGAGTTCTTTACTTTACTCGGCAGGGCATCCGCCCTGGGACTCCACACCCCCCGAACGCACGCTATCTTGTGCAAACGGGGTAACACGGCCGCACCAACGTGCTGGTTGTCCGACTTGATCGTGCGTTGCTAAGGGACAGCTGCAGTCCATGCAACCCTTCTGTTCTTCTTGGGGCAGCTCCCTGCCAAGTGTCCAAGATCCCCGCAGTAAAAACACAATCCCTCTGCACGTCTTCTGTCCATCTCTGTCCGTGACACCCGAGGTCAGACAGCACCTAACTCCATGGGCTCCTCCCAGTCCACTGCAGTCTCTTGCTGAACTGGCATGCTGGTGGTTTCCTGGAATACCCGGTGAGGCCTTCGCCTCTGCAGCCAGGCGTCTATCTGGAGGCACAACGCGTCCAACATCGGTGGCCTGTCCACCCTCGCCAGTTCATCCTGCAAGGCCTCAGACAATCCATCTTGGAATGTGTCCATTAGAGCTGGTTCATTCCAAGTGGATTCCTGGCTACGTAGCCTGAATTCAGACACATATTCCTGCAATGACCCAGTCCCCTGCTGCAGTGATTTCAAACTTCTGGCAGCTGTTTCCCCTTTGATCGGATCTTCAAACATTTGAAATGCTGGCAGAAGCCCTGGAAGTCATCCAACAAAGGGCTCTGCTGCACTAACAAGGGAGTGGCTGAGAGCAAACTGATAATGAATCCCACCTTTGTCCAGTCAGTGGGAAAGTCCTCCGCTCTCAGGCTCAGGAACAGCTGGCATTGTCCCAGAAACACGGCGAACATAGCCAGACTCCCATCATATTTATTGGGCATGGCTACTGGGCACTTCCTCCTTGGCTGTGGGGGAAGGGTTGCAGCTCTCTGCAACTGTTGAATTTGGTCCGATAACATTGCTATTTGCTGCGCCATTAATCTATTTTCAGCCATGAGCTGCTCCATAATTGCTGAGATTAAGGCTTGTCTGGCTGGAGTAAATCTGTTCTGTCCCCGCCTTCACAACTCGTTAACAAACACAGGCAGGCAACTTAAAAGGAAGTCTTTCTTTATCAGTTCTCAGTTCAAACTGGCTTCGAGCCCAAAAATAACATAAATACAAGTCTCCGATAAGAATGCAAAACAAAAGACTCTTACAAGCACTGCAGTTCTTCCACATTCTTCACGGATCAGGTTTACATGAAACACCAAAGCCCTTCTCCAAGTGTAACAAGCATAAATCACGATTAATCATTAAGCAATGTTGTACAAACAAGGAACACTCGAAGGAACGACGTTGACTCCAGCGACTGGGGCGTGGCAGCATCCGTCCTTTTATCTCCAAACTTCCTCCCACAAGCCCCAGCTGCATACTGAATCTTGTATCCCGAAAAAACTCACAGCAGAACTGCTGAGTCACAACAGAATTCTGTAATTTTAAATGTTTTAAATGCTTTTACTTGCTGTGAGCCGCCCAGAGTCCCTAGGGAGTCGGCGGCATACAAATTCCATTAAAGTTTAAAGTTTTTACTGACGAGCTCAATCGGTGATTTTAGACTGAAGGCAGTGGTAGGTTGCAGGCGGCATGCCCCAGTACGTGTGCACCGATGCCTGCCGGAAGCAGCAGCCACCATACCGGAGCAGTGCTTTGGAAGGGCCGCCCACCCTTGTTCCTTACCTGTATTTGAAGGAAACGGGCCATCTGTGCAAACACATGCATCATACGGCACCTGCAATAGATTCCGCTGAGTAGCTGGAGCATTGCAGGCGGTGGGTGTGCATGCGTGTGCAGTACATGTGCCTGTGGTGCATGCCCAGCTCCCATTGCAGCATACTGGTTGCAACGGGAGCCGAAACCCACTATTGACTGATAGAAGCATGCTCTTAGCTCTTGTCAGAACCTGAGTGAGTAAGAACAAGAATTAACAGTTTTGCCTTAAATATGCCAAGACATGCACACATTGATTTGCTAGGAAGACAAAAGAGCAAAATAAATGCCTACTCAACAGAGAGGTTGGTAGCACCATGCTTGCTCTAGTTCACTAACAAATAACCTTCTTGATGTCAGTGACAGACAGGCTGGTGTTACAGCTGCATATCAGCCAGAATAAATGTGATTATATTGCACTGACCTACAGAAAAAATATGTACTAATTCAAGCAGCTTTACAAATTGCTCTTAGGCTAAGGCCTAACAGACAAAATTAAGTCACATAACACAGAATCATAGGGCTGGAAGCAGAGGTGGTATTCAGCAGGTTCTGAACAGTTCTGGAGAACCAGTAGTGGAAATTTTGAGTAGTTCAGAGAACCGGTAAATACCACCTCTGGCTGCCCCCCCCCCAATCTATTCTCTGCCTCCCACGTCCCAGCTGATCGGGAGGAAATGAAGATTTTGTAGTAACCTTCCCCTGGAGAGGGGTGGGAATAGAAATTTTACAGTATCCTTCCACTGCCATACCCACCAAGCCATGCCCACCAAGCCATGCCACGCCCACAGAACTGGTAAGAATTTTTTTTTGAATCCCACCACTGGCTGGAAGGAACCTCAGAAGTCTTCTATCTAATCCCCTGCTCCTGACAGAAGCCTGATACTACCTCAGTCAAATGATTGTTCAATGTATTTTTGAAAACCTCCAGTGAGCACCCACATGCCAGAAGGCAAACTATTCCATTGATTAATTATTCTCACTGTCAGAACATTTCTCCTTACTTCTAGGTTTGGGTCTTTTTTTAACAAGCTTCCACCCATTACTTGTCCTGCCCTCTGGTGCTTTGGAGAATAAGTCAACCCCTTCTTCTCTGTGACAACCCTTTAATATGTTCCCAGAAGCCAGCAAGGTCAGATGGACATTGCAAAGAATGTTATTGCAGTGCACAGAGGTGGTGATGAAGAAAGCATGCTTCCAATGTCTCACAAAATGGCATTGTTTTCAATAGGCCCTGGGGAGTGCCAGTTCTTAAAGAATAGGCAGAAACATTGAAAAAATACATTGTCCCATAAATAACCAGGCTCTGATCCATGAAGGAATTTTTTAATAAATAACAACTAGCATCTTGAATTACACCTGAAAACTGATAGTATGTGCAGCTCATGACATAGAGACAGCAGATGGGTATACTAAGATAAACCTCAGCCGAGCAATTTGGACTCACTGAAATTTCTAAGGGCAGTAATCTGGAAATTAGCAATGTGGAAAGCACATTACAATAATTCAAACATGAAGTGTTAAGATGCAAGAATGACTAGATGGGTTGGTCAGTCCAGAAAAGTGTAAAATTGGTGTACAAGATATATAAATGTCCTCCTAGTCATTGTTTTTCAAACAATAGATTTTTGTCCAGGAAAACCCTGAAATTGCATGCCTATTCTGTCTGAGAAAGTGTAATCCAAGGAAAACTAAGGTACAAAATCACCTTGACCACCAAGTCTTGGAAGGGCAGAGCCAACTCTTTCTTCCATATGGAAAAAAAAAATAAAGCTTTGGAGCTGTTAGTATGGCTACCTAAATTTTAGAAACAATAGCAATAGCACTTAGTGCTTTACAGCCCTCTCTCTAAGCAGCTTAGAGTCAGCATATTGCCCTCAAAAATCTGGGTCCTCATTTTATTGACCTTGGAAAGATGGAAGGCTGAGTCAACCCCGAGCCACTCAGAATAAAACTCCTGGCAATGAGCAGTGAGTTAGCCTGCAGCACTGTATTCTAGCCAATGTGCCACCATGGCACCAAAGGGAGGCCTTGAGCCATTTAAGTTAGGGACTATTAAATTGAGGAATTTGGAGCAGAATTGGTGGGCAGAATGATATTTATAATTTAGAAATGGTTTACATTAACTGAAGTTAAACCAAGAAACTTTGATTATAAAGTTTTTTTAAATAAACGTTTGAAGACATTGACTTACTTTTTTCACCCATTTACTACCTAGTAAAAATACATTTCATACATATTCATTGATTTCTTGGTCAAAAGGTTATGTCTGAGTATAATATAAGCCAAAGAATATCCTGTAGATAAGGTCAGGGGAATTAATTTACTTTTTAAAATCTGGTTGAGCTAAGGAATATTCAAATAATGTCATACCACAAGGGTATTTAAAAGTAAGGAATGGCGGCTTTTTGATAGAGAATCAGATTCTTTTATTTTAAACTTAGAATTAAAATCCAAGCATTGTGCTGAATATCTAGTGGTATTCCCCAAAGTATTTCAATCCAGGCTAGTCAGTATCTTTTTTAAACATGTTGTTTGGTTTCTTTGGCCGAACATGTATTTCACACAGTATTAAAAGATTGCCTTTTAAAAACATTCTAGTGGTTAGGATTATTTCTATTATCACAGATATAGATGACAAATTTAATTTTCTAGATAACCGATACCATTTCAAACATTGGACATTTTCCTAAGAATCAGTGAGCAATAAGGCGTTTGGTACTCAAAGCTGTGTTTCACATGATTTGCTAAATCTTATTCTGCAGAAGATTATAGCCGCAGTAAAGCTCCTATGGTCATCCAAAAAATTTCATTAAAACTCACAGTATCTCTGCCATTGGCCATGCTAACTGGAATTGCATGGAGATGTTGTTCAGCAATTTCTAAATGGCCCAGATACTCAGTGCAGGATTAAAGTCTGGTCATGCATATGTCAATATACATGGGGAAACCATAACCTCTCCTTTGTTCATAAATTAAACTTGTATGTGGTCCAGCTGTAAGAAGCATTTATAAGAGTGCTATTTACAGTATATGCTAGAAAAGAGACTTCTTTGAATTTTCTACTTCAACATGACAGTATGATTGTGGGTACTTATTATATGCAATTAATTACAGCAATTAGTGACTTCTCTTTACAATAGCATGTCCCAATTTTCTCAGCGCTAGCTTTCTCATAGGCTGTCTCCTAGGGCTATTTAGAAAACTGCCTAATTCATTGCTAAATTTCCAACTCCCCCTACTTCTTTCCTTTTCTCTCTCCACATTTTTGACAAAAGCAGAGATAGGAAAGGGGTCTGCTGAATTAGTTTGGAGTGGACTCCATGCCTTTCACCTTGTTTTTTTGGACCTTTACAGCCATCCCTCTGCATAGACCTTTTGTGATACATCTCCCTCTGGATTGTCTTTCTAGCTCTTCACCTTCTCTAAAGCCTCCAGGCACACATCTTCATCCAGTTGCCTCTCTCCTTCCTCATCTGCTTTGGATTTTAGATAGAATACATGTTGGTTCCTTCTGGTAGGTGTGTGATGGCGAACCTATGGCACGTGTGCCTAAAGTGGCATGCAAAATCATGTCGCCTGGTTTCTGGCGCACATGTGTGCATGACGATGAGCTGTCTGCATGCATGGCAGTGCCAAAAACCAGTGGGCACATGTGCACCGGGCAGCTGATTATCAGGTGCGTATTTGCACCGGAACCCGGAAGTTTGGTTTCTCCGGACTGCAATCCCTTTGTGCACGTGGCAGTGTCAAAAACTGGTCAGTGCATGCGTGCTGGCCAGCTAATCATTGGGCACACATGTGCACTAGTTTAGCTTTTCTGGAGCATGGCCCCAACAAGTGCACATGTGCGAGCACAATGTTTCTGTGTGATCTTATCAGCACTTGGTTTACCTAGCAGAGTGATGGGTTCACCGTCACTCTGCTAGGTAAACCCTCTTCAACAATTTCACCCTCTTCTTCCTTCTTAAGTCAGGAATTGAGGACCACACAATCATTTTTTCCAGCACACTTACAGCGATGTTTCTCTCCAGCCAAACTTCCAAAAGACAGATTGCTAATAGGCAAGACTGTGTTTCTTCCCTTCCTGATTTGTATGCTGATTGGATTCATAATTAGTTTAGCAAGGAGAACATAGGAATGTGAGATAACATGCATACAAACACAGGCACACACAGACTTATACAAACATGCATGCACACGCTTCTCTGTCCTTCAGGAGAGGAAACTTGCTAGGACAGTTTTTGGAGAAGCATTTGGGACTCTTCCATTGCTGTCCTTCTGAAACAGTTAATTTAATAATCCAGATCATAGATATCCCACTGAAAGTTATACCATAGCTCTTTATTTCTGCTCCCCTTGCCACTGTTTTAAGTAATACACTATGATTTGGTAGAGACCTATGTTTTAAAATATTAATTCTATATTTGAAATGTTTGCTTTTTCTTCTTCATACGGTCAATATTCATCTTCTCTGTGTGCAGTCAATAGCACCCAAAATAGCAAAGGCTGATGCTTTTCCTTCCATCATTACCTGATTTCAACATTTCACAGATGGCAAAAAAAGTACAATGTTCATGATTAGTCACTGGAATTGCCATCACCCAGATGGAGTTAATGCTCCAGTCATAGATATTTGATCACATAGAGATTAATTGCAACCCTGGGCTGAATTGAAAGTTACTTTTTAATCTGAGCCCTCTCTGCTGTGTTAATAACGTAGCTAGCATACTTCTTGTCACCTAGAATATATGGCAGGAACATCTCATTTCTCACTTTAACAAATGTTGTAACAGTTATCATGATGTATCTCATCTAGGGTGAAGAGTGTGGAATCACTTTTCTGTTTTTTGGCATGTAGTTTCTTTGGCACCACTCACTGCAGATCATTTCAGTTTCTGAGGGTGAAATAAAATGCAGCAATAAAATCCATATTAGCAACAACCACAAAATCTTTGGAGCAGCCTAAATTGTAAGCGCAGTAATGATTTATATATCCCATCTCATCTACTATCCATTACTGCAAGGCTTAATGTATTAGCAGGATCTCTGATAATGTCTTTGATGGTAACTTCTGGCAAGACCGTGTTTGTTAGCTGCTCTTTGCCAAGATCCACTTCCTCAGTGGTTCAATACTGTTTCGCTACCTTCATGTTTAGTAACATTGCTGCAGAACCTGTATGCCAATGTGATGTCTAAAAGGTTTTTTTTTTCTCAAGAAACCAATAGCATTGTGAACTGGTTTTCTGATAAGCATTCTGAAATGGTATGTAGGAATGACCTTGGGAGACAGAAGGGAGACTCATAGGCAGGACAACGGGCATGTAAAAGTTATTTCAGCCAACTGTAGGTGGGAGGTTCATGGGAAGTGCTTCAGATGGGACCATACTGGAGAGTAAAAAGAAAGAAGTGAAGAAATACTCTCAGCTCTGCAGGATTCAGTTAACGTAACCTTACAATAGTGATAGAGCTAGGAGTTCTGGATGTACTTCTTGTCTGAACTACTTCAGGGCTATCGCCATGGGAAGGCTTGGTTCTGTAGACTTTGTATTCAATAAAAGCATGTTCACAATCATTATCAAAGAACTCAGATGTTTTGAAATGATGTGTGCTACCTAACGGATGCCCCTATTTAACCTACCCTATAGAAGATGTCTACTTACTTCAGTGTTTTGAATGAAAGTCATCATAGCTTTGGGAGGATTACATACTTTGAAATATCAAGCTAGTGTCTGTCTGTATTAAAGATGGACAGATTTATTTAATTGTCACATTTTAAACAAATCTGTTCTATTCACTTTCTGTATATGTTTTTGCTTTAAAGAAGCCAAATTAAAATGTGAACATAAATATGTATTTTTGACTGCAATTGATAAATGCCTCCTGTTCTTTTTTTTAAAAAAATACTTTTGCTTAAAACGTCAACTGTTATACTTATTTGGTAATGTTTCTTGAATTTTCGAGATGTGCAAAACACAAAGGATAATTGTGCTTCTCATTCCCCTAGGAGGCTTGAACAGGTTGGCTTGAACTGAAATTTTGAATGAACTTAACCTTTAAACACTAAGGATATGTATGTGCCTGAATGTGAGTGTGAAACAGTAGTATTTTGGGAAGGAGAAGTTTTTAAATTATTAAAGCATTATATAAGGGTTGCATAAAAAAAATATTTCACAAATTCAAATCAATACATTTTAACATCTTACAAAAAAAAAGATACATGCACACACATGTAGATCACTTAAATTTTCCAGAGTCTGTATATAACAACAGATTTGACAAAAGACAGATCAAGAGTAATGAGCTAAAGGTCAGAACCATCTTTGAAGTGCTGGGGTTTTTTAATGAAAAGAAAAAAAACCCAGGTGAGTTAACTAATATATTTTCACCATCCCTTGCCTTTATTTTCTTTATAAGTAAGTTTTATATTTCAAGGGAATCTAGTCCATATAGCATTGCCACTAGAATACCAATAATACTCTTTTGATGATGTAGAGGATAAGGCATAATTTTGTAGAAATTGGGAGAATCTCATCAGATGAACATAAATGCATCTTTGTGTACAGTCTCATTTATATCCACTGTTTCAAAACTGTATTATACTAACCTTAGTAAAATGCAGAGAAAACATGGGCTAATACTGATGTATAACCCATTGGAGTAAGTCAAAGTAAGTCTTGGAGTAAGCCAAAAAACTAGATAGTGTGTATGATCAAAATCCTTCCTACATCACATTGCTGTAGAAAAGATTGGGTCATTCCCTCCATCTTGACATTTTCTGGTTGTAGTGCAGTGGTGGGTTTCAAAAATTGTTCGAACCTACTCTGTGGGTGTGGGAGCAGCTTGCTGCCCATGTGACCAGATGGGAGTGGCTTGCCGCCCATGTGACCGGATATGAAGATGCCGACGACACTTGTCAGAACCACCTTAAATTACCTCACACACAGCACTGGCATGCATAAGAATATGATGTAAACTTGTTTTTTAAAGGCATCTTTGGTTTGCGTTAAAACAACTTCAACACACGCAATGTTCTGATTGCACCACAAACGCAGTAGTCATTCTTACCTTTCACAGAGGCACTGAGTTTCATAAATATGAGCATGATAGTGTAGAATAATCATATACAAGGACCAGTGGTGGGTTTCAAAAAACTTTGGAACCTCTTCTGTAGGTATGGCTTGTTTTCCGGGTCCACTGGTGGAACCTCTTCTAACCGGTTTTAACTGGTTTTACCGAATAGGTGCGAACTAGTAGGAACCCACCTCTGTTGTAATGATAAAATAGAATGGAATAATAAGGAAATCATAACAAGCTGTTCAAGGAAAAACAACATATATTATAAATCTAATTTTAAAAATAGGCTTTTTTCTTTATTGTTGAAGGCTAATTATTATTGGATTTGCCTTAGAACACATGTTATTATTAGAACTATCACAAGATTTCACTAATGAAATATAATATTAAAAGTTAAATATGTTATGTGCTTCACATAATCTAATTGCATTATTTCCATTTAAGTGCATTACTAAACTGTGGGTGATGTCCAGACAGAGCCTGAGCGAGGGGCAAAATGTGTCATCAATCTTGAGTCCCTATGCATCTACAAGAGATTAAGTCCAGCCCATTTTGAATTTTATTGACTCTTATCTACCACAATTTGCTTTGACCGTTAGTAGTTCAGATTCTTGTAGAGAGCTTAAGTTTAAAATAAACTTTTATATTCATTTGAATTGCCTGGATTTCCCAATTTCTCATGCTTCGCATAAACTGTATCATAAGTGTATCACTTAAAAACCATGTAATGAGAATTATCTGAGTATGAAAAGTTATCTAAATTCTCAATGTTCCTTTGCAGTTAATTTTCATAGAAAGTTTCTTAGTGTAATCCAAAAGAATAATAATAAAATAAAATCTACAAAGCATATACCCCTATATACCTTTGAAATACATTCTGGAGATGTTGAGGATATGTTGCATTACAGAATTTATAGAACAAAGAGAGGTTGAAAAAGTTATATAAGTAGAAATCTATTCACACACATTACATCCTTTATTTTTGATTACTACTTTTAGCTTTTTTCAAGTACATACTTAATTAGTTATTATAAAATACAGTATATATAACAGTACTTAAAAGAGCAAATATCTTTCCCACATGTTTTATTGATTGTGCCAATCTGTAAATAAATGCTTGCTTATGCAAATATATTCCACTCTCATCCTGAAACACTTGCAATTCAGAACAATGATATGATAAATATAAAATATGTTTCCTGAATATCAGCATGTAAGTACTTGAACATTGGAACCACTTATGTGCCATGATGAATTCTCCTGAAGAAAGAAGAATATAACAGTAATAACATTTTTTTATTTTATTAGCCTCATTTTTTATTATTGATAGACAAAGGCCTTAAAGCCCTACTTCAAATTGCATAGTCTACTCTGTTTAATTTTTAAGAGGGATGGTTTCAAGTACTGATTTATCAATATATTGTGCCTGCTGACACACATAACACCTGTTACATGTATCATGGCACAAAGTGAACACGGAATAGAAAATGGAACTTAGATATAGAAAAGGGTGAAGTGATGGTTTGAATACTGTTTTTTTTAACAATGCATGTTTATAGCAAATATAGCAAATGTCAAAGCTTCTGATTCTCCCTTTTGCAATTTAATATTGCCAGTTAACACATTTAATTCCACATAAGCTTCTCAAAGATATTATGTTGTTGTTACTAAAAGAGACATTTTGGGGAAACAATGCTGATGGTTTTCATGATTAGAACATATAACAATCTTATTTAGGAAATGGCTTAATACTCAAAGGTAAAATCTGTGCAGGATTTCTTTTTGTGTAGTCAAGAATGATGTTGTCTTATCTATTTTATTTCCATATTCTTCAAAATCGTCTTATAAGATTAAAAAGGATTAAAGTTATAAAACAAATGTCATTGAGGCTCCTCGTACATTACTATCATATTACGTATCTCAAAACAATAAAATTTGGATTTTTTTTTAGTTTTTCAGCTGTTTGAATGTAAAAATACATTTGCAGGTCTTACGCAAGATAGAAAAGGATTTTTATTAAATTAAAGTTATCTGTACAATTAATTTTAATATTGAAAGCAATGTTGAATATCAAATGTAATATATACATCCAACTGATATAAGGATGAACATCAGAATGTATCTTATAAATTCAAAGGAATTTAACACTGACATGTGATAGCCCAAAGGTATCCCCTGAAAGTCTTAAAATTATTTCTGTCAATTACTTTGTCAGCTTTCCACTGATTACTTGCAAGGTGGTTATTTTTTCCCCCTTGGGGGCATCGTTCCTTGGATAATACATAAAATGAGAAATCTTCTGCATGCTAATTGTCTGAAAATATAACTAACTGCATTTCTTGTCAGCTAGACCTTAATTGCTCTTCACTGATAAATGGTAAACAAAATAAAAGGGTAATATTTGAAAGTTATCAACATCTAATTCAGAACCGACTGATATGTAATGATATTTAGAAGGTATTTGGTGTTTTCATGAATATGCTGAGATTCCTGAAACTTCCATGTTCTGAAAGTTGAGGACAGTGGACTTGTGATAATTTATGATATTTAAAGGTCAAACCACAGATTGGTTCATGTTAGGATTCATGACAGCCTGTAACTGTTGACTAAGCTGAAAAAAGCTGAAAAGTGTTGGTCCAGGTTAAAAAATGAGGACAAGCATCTAAAATTCCAAAGCCAGAGGTTAGAGTAGGCGTTGGGGGGTGGAAATGAACACCTCAGTGGCAAGCCACTTTCACAGTGGTGCAAAGAGAAGTTCATAAAAGCCTCTATGAAAGCAACAGGTAGCTCAGTGGCTCAGTGGACACGGTGGCTCAGTGGCTAAGGCGCTGAGCTTGTTGATCAGAAAGTTTGGCAGTATGAATCCCTAGTTCACATAACAGAGTGAGCTCCCGTTACTTGTCCCAGCTTCTGCCAACCTAGCAGTTCGAAAGCATGCAAAAATGCAAGTAGAAAAATAGGAACCACCTTTGGTGGGAAGATAACAGCATTCTGTGCGCCTTCGGCGTTTAGCCATAACGGCCACATGACTACGGAGACGACTTTAGACAGCATTCCCTCTTTGGCTATGAAACAAAGATGAGAATTTCCCCCTAGAGTCGGGAACAACTAGCACACATGTGTGAGGGAAACCTTTACCTTTACCTTTAAGCTACAGGAGTCAAGCTCACTTGAGAGTCTTCACATAACTTATTTATTTAAAACACAGAATTAGAAAACAGAAAAAATGGAACAATAATGACAGTGTCTTTCAAAGCTATTTTAAAAGTAATGTAACATATTTCTAGTCAACTGGTCTGAGAGTTATCAAGAGCTGTGTGCTTAAAACGACTAGTGATATTTTCAAACCTGCTCACGTTGAAATGAATGTATTTTATGTCTAGATTCTGAGTGCGATAGTATATGAAATATTGAGAGAAATAATAATGACTTGCGGAACCATAAACCTGTTTTTAATCTGAAATGATAAGAATTCAAATGTCTTATTCTTTTGGTTGAGGAATCTACGGTAAGAGTGGTATCAGAGAACACTATTTAATCCTATCTATATCTAAATAGAAGCTCAGAATTTAATGGGATTTACTCCCAGGTAAATGCACTAGACAATCAATACATGAATTAGTAAAGCCAAACATAATATGAAGAGTCTTTCCTTTCCAGCTTTGTGCCCATTTTTCAATGGAAAATAACAGTTTCTCATTATTGCTGTAGAGTTACTATTTATATTTAATATCCTTTATGTAATATTTCATATAATCTTGATGCTCATAAGGATCTATTGTTCATAAATTTATATGTTTATTATTGTTACAATAATTGATTAAAACAGCTATTATTGGCCCTGGGCCTGTTTACCTTTCTAAAGGTATCAGAGACGTGACTATGGAGATTTTCAGTCATCCAGGTCATGGTTGTCCCAAAGGTGCTTTTTCAAAAGGCAACTGGACTTTCTTTGCTTTTCCTTGAAGACATTCTCCTTCTCATCCAAGAAACTTCTGAACTGAACTGAGGAAGCTTCTTGGATGAGAAGCAAAACATCTCCAAGGAAAAACAAAGTCCAGTTGCCTTTTGAAAAAACACTTTTGGGACAACCGTGACTTGGATGACTGAAAACCTCCACAGGTTTGGGTATCAAAGACTTCTTTTTCTCCTGAACTTTGAGAAGAAAAAGACTGAATGGCTTGGGTTTTAGGCCCTTCCAAATCTGGGCGTTTCCCCCTCCCCCGGCAGCTATGTGCTACATACTGTTGTTTTAGGTGTTTTTATACTTTGTTTTATAGTGTGTCTTTTTAATTGATTTGCTACTATTTGTTAGTGATCTGACAGGCACTCAGCAATTATGCGAAATGGATTAAATAAACAAATAGGTTGATAAGAAATTATGAAAAAATCTTGTTAGACAAGATAGTTCCGAAAGAATATAGTTACATAGTTCATAGCATTGACAAGAAATTTAAATGAGAGTAAGTGATCATCATTAAGCAGTATCTAACCTATGAAGTTATTTAGGTTTACGTTGAACTGCATGTACAGAATTTTGTTTGTGTATAATACTAATGCTTAGAATTAAGTATTACCGTCAGTTATGAAAGCTGCTGACAACACAAGTGCATCCTTTGTGTTTCACTTATATCTTTATAAGAACTCTGAAACTCAAAAAACAATTCTTTCATTTTCTTACATAAAGTAAAGGCTTTTGCATGTTTGTGTATGCATGTGTGCTTGTTTTAAATCAATGCTAGGGATGACTTTTCTTTTTTAAGTCCTTCTGTTCTTCTGTTTGTGATAGAGCCATTTTGCTTGCAGACCATTATTCAGATCAGCCTGATCAGTAATACCGCAGATTGTTTTCAACTCCTTCCAGAATGATTATGCAGTCACGAAAGGATGAATCATACGAATCCACAAGCATTTGAGTAAGCTGCTAATGCACTGTGGAAGTATATACCACCTACACTCTATCTTTCATTCTATTGATTTAAATTGAATGTGTCTAACTGATGGGAACACAACAGCTGCTGATGAGAATCAAAAGCAGGAGGATTAAATGAGCTTAGTTGGTTAAGCATTATTTTTAATTGCCTAATGTTTCCAACTTTTCAGTTCATTGTTATTTGCAGGTAGGGAATTATTGCTTTCCTCCTCTCTTCTTTCAAAATACAATGCAGGCTTGCTGTGGAGACAATTGTTTCATTCTACCTTTAACAGCATCAAAAGTTACTGGTATTTACCTGGCCTTTTTCAATCTCCTTTGGCAAAGGAGTGGACTGCCCTGAGTTGATCCCAAAGCCATATCAGTTGAGTTGTGTATGTTGGATTCCTTTAGGGCTGTTGGCTGCAAGGAATCTTCTTTATAGTGAGAACTTTACTGGACATTCTTTAGAGGAAGCTTGCCAAGATTGGGTTTGCCACTGCTTTGTCAGCTGCAGGCAATGAACTGGTTGGTTTTCAGATTGGTAGCATTGGAAATAAGGTTCTAGATACCACTGTTGGAGGCATTTGTGGCAGTGGTGATTACTTATTCATTAGATCCATGCCCCTCCTGGTTAGCTAAGGCTGTTGTGGGATAACCTGTTGTTTGATTCTTTCAGCATTAAAGAGAAGTCTTTAAGATATTGTGTTGTTCCTCCATCTTTTCTGGACATATTGTTTTGTGCCGTTTAAAACCCTACATGACATAAAGCAGGTTACATGAAGGACCACCTCTCTCTGATTACATCTAACTGCCCCATTAGATCTGGCAGAAAGGTCCCATCTACTAAGGAGTTCCATTTGAGGGGACCTATGGGATGAGCTTTTTCGGTCATGGTATCCGCCATCAGGAAGAAGGGTGATATTAGTCCCAATTTATGGACCTCCAGGAAGTCTCTTAAAACATGGTTTGTCCAGCAGGAATAGGAATTCTGTAAAAATAAAGAGCTGCAAAATGGCTGTATTGCATTCTCCTATAGTTATATTTATATTTATGTTAGTATATGTTTACTGGTTATTGAAGACTTGTTTAATTATTTTGTTTCAATGTACAACTTCTAGAATCACATTTGTGAGATGATAAATATGATAAACACTGATACTCAATAGTTTTGCTTGCATTTGTCAGTTGAAAATAGAATGTGTGCACATATATTTCCTCATAAAAATGCAAGTTTTGTCTATATAACGATCCTATTGATTTATATTATTGAGGTTAACAATCTTAATTGATTACATTTAAATTCATTTTCCTTAATTAAAGTGATTGGAGCCTTTCAGGGATCTTAGAAAGAATAGATGATTGGACACAAACAATCGTATTTGGCTCCATAATGACATCAATGAAGTGTACTAAATTCAGCAGAAGATAATGCTTTCTGGATATCTGATTATAGCTAATTCTAAATTGTGATATCATTTACTATAGTCAATTGAAAATATGATAAGCAGTGCTGAGTGACATATTCTAGAAAATTCTATCCATTTTTCAATGACCAAGAAAAGAATCTCTCCAAAAATAAATGTTTTGACTCAATTGGATGACATTTTGAAGCACCCACAAAGCTTGTTCCATTATTGGGTGTGTTGCAAACTCCCTTGTAGACAGAGAGGTCGGGAGTTGACTTGTGAATAATAGAAAACAAACACTGGACTCTCCAAAGATGTTGAAAACCTAATGTAATTTATTTTTTACCAAACTCTTAAGCATTCAGGGTCAGAAGTTGAAAACAAAAAAAGATTCTTTGGAGTTCAGAAGTCCAAACCAATAACTCAAAAGTAATTTCATTAAAAAAATCAAACTAAGAAAGAAAATGGGGTCGGCTGCAGCAAATTGAAGCTAGTTATCCTCCTTTTGTACAAATAGACTCAATAGGCATCTGTTGCCATAAAGGCAATTGCTCTCTTGGAAGCCTTTGGACCCTTTTCTTCCAATAAAGATTTCCAATATGAGGAACCTGCTCTATTCTGTATCTGACAAAATGAGCTGGGTTCCCACTGGACAGCATAGGAGAATGGGAGAATTTATTATAGAGGCCTGGACAGGGCAATTCCAGGCTCTTGCTTGGGGATGTCAAACTCACGTCATCATATAGGGTGACAACGTTTCACAAACAAATAGGGGTGTCAAACTCAAGTTGTCAAGGTGGCATCACGTGATGTATCAAGACTTTCCCATCCCTTTGCTAAACTGAGTGTGGCCAACATGTGATGCATCCAGGAGTTGACAGCCCTGCTCTATAAGCTCCTCTTTGTCATCATCCTGTAATAGTTGCCATCTCCCTCCATGTTTTTCTCCAACCTCTACACCTGCCCTTTTGTCAAAGCTGCCTTTAAAGTTACCCAACTCTGAGTCTGCAGGTCTGCAGTCTGGAACTTTTAAGATACCGTATATACTCGAGTATAGGCCGACCCAAATATAAGCCGAGGCACCTAATTTTACCACAAAAAAACCTGGAAAAGTTATTGACTCGAGTATAAGCCTAGGGTGGGAAATGCAGCAGCTACCGGTAAATTTCAAAAATAAAAATAGATACCAATAATGTTTTTGAATATTTATTTCAAAGAAAAACAGTAAACTAGCGGTGTATTCAATGAAATACTTCACTCACCTCATGATGCTGATGTCCCGCTGTGATGATGATGTCCCGTGCAGCTGCGGGAGCGATGTCCCGCCTCCTATGACACACGGCACAGTGATTCCTATCATTGGATCACTGTACCAGAGGAGGTGGGACATCGCTATGTGGCTGCTTGCCATAACAAGGAGGAGGTGGGACATTGTTGCAGAGCGGCAGGAGGGGGAGGAAGGGGAATCGTAAGACAGCCCTGCATTACATTAGAACGTGAGGAGGGGGGATGGTGCGGTGCGCACTGCGCGGCAAACTGACACAGAGGGAGGGGAAACTCACAGGGGCACTGGGCCATTCACGAGTGTCACCCAGCGGCATGGCCCCGCCCCTTTTTCTCCTCCATTTCGGGCAAATTTTTCACTGACTCGAGTATAAGCCGAGGCGGCTTTTTTCAGCCCAAAAAGTGGGCTGAAAAACTAGGCTTATACTCGAGTATATACAGTATGTCAATTTCAACTCCCAGAAGATCCCAATAAACACACCCACTAGGGAATTCCCACTGGTGAATGTTATTGTAGGGCTTATGCTACATTTTTGAATATTTCTTCTGTCAAAATTTTGTCATTAGTTTTCAGAAACCATTTCAGGATGTCCTTGCAAGCTTCATAAAAAGAAGTCCAGAAGATGTATGTATTCTGGGGCCCTGATGTTTCTCAATCTGATGTTATCCCAACTCCAGATGGAGAGTAGATGACTTCTTCCCCTGCCCACTAAACTCCACTTTTCTCTTGAAAACTTACTCTAAATTGTTGGGGACTCTCTGGCACTGTCTTATGTCTACATTTGAAATTTGTGAAGTGCACCAACAAAAATATCTTACAGAGTTTATATTGAATCAGGTTCCATAAATAACAATTGGGCAATTGAAAATCCTCATTAGATTTATGAATTAACTCAAAGGAAATAATGACATCCTGATCATTACCACATTGTACATATTTTAAGGTTTCAATCCTTGAACTGGATTCTGTTATTTAGACACACATATTAGTGCATGCCTCCTAATGTTTACCCAGAAGAAAATTCACCCAAGTTCAATAGGATTTGCTCCCAGGTATATAGAGATTTGCATCTTAAATAGGTTAAATTATTACTTTTATAGCAATAATGGGGAATGTTTTTCATGTCAAAAATAATTACAGTACTTCCTACAGAGTTTACATAATGAGGAAGTTAATTAACAGAAAAAATATTAACTTGCAGAGAATAGCCGGTGGCTCTGAAGTATGAGAGCCAAATGCGTAGCTGAATTCTCTGATGTATGTATCTGTGTATAGGTAAATGACAAAGGATTGGAATGGGGGGGATGATTTCAGTCTACAATCCCTAAAGCAGTGTTTCTCAACCTTGGTGACTTTAAGTCCTGTGGACTTCAACTCCTAGAATCCCCCAGCCAGCACAGCTGGCTGGGGAATTCTGGGAATTGAAGTCCACAGGACTTAAAGTCACCAAGGTTGAGAAACACTGCCCTAAAGTATACAATAGCAGCATACATTTTAGAGACAGTCAGAAAGCGTCCATAAAGCACAGAAACATCAGCAAATCTAGCACTACATAAACATTGGGCAACGTTTGAGGAGCTGTGCACCCATTGTTTGAAAATGCCCCTTTCAGGAGAGAACAGAAAATACAGATGTCAAATTCCCAGAGGGCTAGGGGCAAGTAAAGGATGACATCATCTGTTCCTCCCCTCCATAAATTGTTGGTGGCCTCTACTGATAAGGGACTGACCTGGCAGGAGACATAAGCCCTAAGAATGAGTGCCAGAAACCTCAGCCCTTGGAAACCTCCTAAGCAATGGAAGATTGTCAGCCAAAATACTACGAATGTAAATGGAATTGATTTATTTCCCATATGTAATAGATATATGGTGTATAACTACATTAAATCAGCTTGAGACTCCTTACTTATCACTCCTTTTCATTACCAATGCAAGAGAATGTTTTCTTGCTGGTGAGTTGAAAGTTTTGTTTTGCTTTAACTATAAAGTCAAAAATGTACTTGCAGCAGTTTTTAGTCTTACATTGCACTACTATTTTTAAAAAGTCAAGGAAGAATATTGGTGCCTAAATACTTTTATTTCTCCCTATTTGGTGGTATTGTATTTCTGTTGTAGTTAATTGCTTTCTTCATCTCTCTCTCTCCCACTCTCTCTCTCTCTCTCTCTCTCTGTCTCTCCCCCTCTCTCCCCACTCTCTCTTGGGATTCAAATAATTTAACAACTGGTTCGCCCAGAGTCAGGTTGTCTGTCATGGGAGGCATGGCCCATCCCCGTCTTCCAGCTCTGCTGCATACACAGGATGAGCTTCCCGTGATAGACAACCTGATCCTGGGCAAACTGGTTGTTAAATTACTCCCCTCACTTCCAAACTGAGTCCTGGGTGCTGTGCTGAACTGCAATGGAGAAATGGGCAACCGAGCAGCCGGCACAAAGGAAGAAGGAGGAGAAGGGAGAAGAAGGAAGGAAAGCGGCCTTCTCCTTCCCTCACACCAGTGGCTCCGTTGCCTATTTCTCCATTGCAGCGCAGTGCCCAGGATCCACTTTGATAGCGGGTGAGTAGGTGGGTAATTTAACAACTGGTTCGCCCGAACCAGTGTGAACCGGCTGAATACTATCTATCTATCTATCTATCTATCTATCTATCTATCTATCTATCTATCTATCTATCTATCTATCTATCTATCTATCATCTATCTATCTATCCAATATGTATCTATCCAGTATGTATCTATCTATCTATTTACACACACACAGAGAGAGAGAATATATTTGAAGTATATTCAACAGTTAAAATAATATAGACTGCCTTACTGTCTGACATATACACTGTCTCTTTTCTACCTTTGCATTATTCTTATAGGATTTTTAATGGAAAAGCCATAATACTGGAAAACTAAAAAAAATAAAGAAAAATTTGCTGCACCTGCTAGATGGTTGGATAATGAGACCTATTACCTCAGTATTTTTATGCTCCTAAGGAAGGCACCAAAAGTGCCCCACTGAGGTGAACTGCATTCCTGATATGCCTTGAAGTTGCTCATTAAATTGCCTCCACGACTCCAAAGTTGTAGTTGAGACAAAGTGTAGGCCACTTCATACAGGGCTAATGTTTTCCCTTGTTATTTCGTGGATTCTGACGATAGCATTTTTACTTAAAAAGCGAGGAGAAAAAAACACAAGGGAAGAATCAATGAGACACACAGATTTGCATACAATTTGCATACAGTTATGGGAGTTTCCAAAGACTTGTAGACAAACAGGGAAATATTTCTTCTTCCTTCTCTTCCCAAGGTAGAAATGAAGAATAAATCACCAAATGGGCCAGGGAAAAATGACTGCGGTGAGTACAAGAAATAACGATTTCTTAGAAGCTGCTGAAAGCTTCTAGAATGAATGCTTATATTACAAAATACCCTCAGCTTCACTTGTTCCTGGTGGAAGACATTCTCTATTGTTCTGACTTTGCTGCAAGCTATGTACTAAAACTGAAGAGAAAAGCACATATTCCCATGATGCTCTTTTGAAGAATCCTTTGGCATCAAGCTATGTCATGTGCAAAGTTATATTGGGGATTTCATGAATCCAAAACTGAAGGAGCATCTCTAACATATACTTCTGAAGTGCAGGGAATAGAAACTGGTTCAATAATTACAATCAGCAGCAGTTACCTACTCATGTTCTCCCAATAATTTTTGTTTAGGTTACAATCTAATGGAATTTGGCTATACTTTGCAATCTTTGCAGAATAGATGCCACAAATTGTGTTACAGAACGTAGTTGCACATTTAACCATATAATAACAGTTTTGAGGTCTAGTTAGCTGTACAATTTTTGCTTGCATATTCCGTGCTCATTTGCTGCTTTTTCTATAACCCCAAAATCAAAGTATAAGAAAATGCAAACCAGCCAAAAGCTGCCTAATACAAAGAATAGATTATACTTGGGAGTATATTGCACATCTTCCTATTGTTTTGGTGCTGTTGCCAAAACAACATATTGGTTTTAACCCTAAAGTATATTATTAAATCATACTGGATAATTTTGCATTTTCTATTTCTATTTTTTATGTATATCTATGAATTGTTCCCTGTTCTGGCCCCCCTCCGTCCGGTAATGAACGCAGACACAGGCTCAGCTGTTTGCCACTCTTTATTCACAGCAATTATAATCCTGTTGGCTGAAAGCCCAGACACAACTCACTGGCAAGACGTTGGCAGCAACCCAGACTCCAACAGACACAGGAACACAAGGCAGACCAGAAAAGGAGTTCTCCAGATTAGTACGAGTGGTTGTGTCCTGCAAAAGGACTCCTCCCAAAGTCTCTTCTTATATACTCTCTTGGGAGGGGCCAAGCCACAACCACCTGGCCTTGAGGTTAGGTTAGGTTAGGTTTATTCAACTTGTATGCTGCCCTATTCCCGAGAGACTCAGGGCAGCGAACAACCATGGGGGAAGGGGTACAAATAACAACAATTACAGACAAACAAATTAAAATATAACAACAGTCGCAACATTTGAGTGGGGCCGGACGATTCTTCAGCCCCAGGCCTGCCAGAACAACCAGGACTTAGTGGCTTTGCAGAAAGCCGGAAGGGTGGTGAGGGTCCTGATCTCAATGGGGAGATCATTCCAGAGGGCCGGAGCAGCCACAGAGAAGACCTTCCCCCGAGGAGTTGCCAGCCGACATTGGCTGGCAGATGGAATTCGGAGGAGGCCTAGTGTGGGATCTAATAGGTCGTAGGGAGGTAATTGGCAGGAGGTGGTCTCTCAAGTACCCAGGTCCAATACCATGTAGGGCTTTAAAAGTAACAATTATCTCTTGATTATCTCTTATGAGTCTATCTCCGTAACTGCTGCCTCCGTTTCTCTACCCTCCGTTGCTTGGCATCAGGGACAAACTCCCTTTGATCTTCCCCACTGCTCCATGCCTCAGGCGCCTCCTGGTGGCCAACCAGCCTCTCTGGTCCCTGCTCTGAGTCTGAACTCTGCCCAGGGTCCTCCACATCTCCCATAACAGACTCATAGGGGTCCTCGCTATCACAGTCCATCGGCAGCTCCAATGGCTCCTGCTGGGCCACAACAGTTTCCCTTTAGTTTTTTTCACATATGCATATTGTCCCTTTACAGGTAGATCTATCAAATCAGAAATGGTTCAGAAAACAATGGCAGATCTGAATGTGTTATTGAAAGAACAGGATATGGTAAAACTGGGGAAATAGAAATACATACAATGAAAGCCAAATACAAGTTAGACAATATTGATTTACTGCTGATCATAACTATTAATAAATACAACCAATTTAAATCTCACAAGTTATGCTCTGTGTGTGGAATGTGGGTTTGTCCTTGGATGACCATGTGTCACAGATTCAGATGGATTCTTCTTCGTGCTTTTTCCTTCTCCAAATGCTAAAGGAAATGGAGTCTGGTTTCCCAGCATGCACTTGGTTTGAGAGTGCAGATTAATGGGTAATGAGGTGGCATCAACTCCAAACAATATACTTGGCATTTGTCTATCCAGCCACTAGATGGGACTAGAGAGCAACAACAGTATATAAAAGGTATATGCTGGACATAACAGTAACTCTTATCTGTGTCACAAACTAACCCAATGACTATTGTATATGTGTACTTCTGTACATGTATCCATACATGTACAGTACTTTTATATTACATGTATATACAAAAAACAATATTTAATTTTTGGAAATTGTCAAGGTCCAAACTTGGTTAAAAAAGGTAGGCATAAATAATAAATAACACATGAATGTTGCTATATAATTCTTGCCATGAGATATAAGTGTGGCTTCCAGTGGGGTGTCATCAATCTTAGAAGACCCTCTGATATATCTTTCAATTTCTGTGACATAAATCAGTTCTTCATTACATGATTTTCTTTTATATAAGTTCCTAAATAGCCACTGTGAAATAACCTAACTAGATGAATTCTTTCTTTATTACAACATGGGTCTTACCCTTCTCGGATGGAGCTGTGGCCTTTAGAAACAGGAACTTAGCAAGACTATCATCAGTCACAGACTATTAATCTTTACTAAGCCTTAAACAGAAACTTCAAAGAGGCTCCAGACTGAAACTTTTACAGCAAATGGATGGTGTTAACACAATTTTAATGATGCTGATGCTATGCTGTATTGCTGGCTAAATTTGCTGCTTCTAGAATTATTTTATATGCATTAAAGTCTCAGAATAGGCATTTTTAGAAATAAATTTGACAAGCTGGAATTATATTTGATGAAGGAAAACAAATACTCTAGAAAGCTTCCCAGGAAGGAAGAGTATAAAGGACTGGAAAAAGAACTCTCGTGAATTTTACTTCAGATAGTTTGGTGTTTTGGGATTTACCACAATCATCTTGGCTATGCTTTGGTAAGGTCATGTCACCCATTTTTATAATGCTACAATATGCCATTTAGGCCTGTTCTACTATCAGCCTTTGTAATATTTCCTTCATGATCTGATAAAGTGAGAATTTGAAAATCCTCACTCACTTAAAAAAAAAAAAGCAAATTAATTATTTTTGTAATTTTTCATTCTTCTCTTCACATACATTCAACATTTCAATAATTACTTCATAGGAATTGAGAATTCCTTTAGGTAATATATCCTTGCAAAAGTTTCTTTTGTTTGATAATTTTCTTGAAGACTGGAAGGGTGTATAAATACAAAGGAGACAACAGGAATTCAGAAGGACATTTTTAAGATCTTTATGAATATCTGAAAGGGCATTGGGATCTCTGGTTAAACAGGGCAATCAGTTGTTATGAATTTTTATTTCCCTTTACACTCAATAGGATGACATGACATCCTCTTTTATCGGTAAAACTCATTTAAAGAAACATGAGGTTTCATTATGAGGAAGTAAACATCTTGTGGTATTTCAATCGCAGATAAATAACTACATTTAAAAGGAAGGAGCAGCTGCAAATTAATTATGGTAGTTATTGAAAAAAACAAACACACCCAGGTTATGATTACTAAATAAACAGTAACCTTTAAATCCAATTTGAAATTTGATAAAAAAGCACTTTTTTTTAGTTTGATCCAGGCTCTGTAAAATAATATGAAATATTTTTTTACAAGAAGTTGATATGAAACTTGGAAGCCCTGAACTACAGTGACACTTGCTTAAAATTCAGTTGATTGTTTCTCATATTGTCCTCACTGCTGAGACTTCATGGTAATATTTGCCTGTTTTAAAAAAAATCAAAATGTCTAAGATTTTTTTAAAAAAAGAAACCTATCTTATTTGTACTTGCTTGATTCAAATAAACTATCATAAAGAGAAGCTTCTTAGAAACATAACAAAATAGCAACAAATGGTTATTAGTACCATTGGAAAGCAATTCTTTGGCATTTCTAAATACTTTTTATAAAAAAATGTTAAACATGTTTCTGTTTAGGATCAAATGATGAAATAAGAAAACCAGAGAAGTCATGCTTGTGACTTAGACCATTTTCCCACTAATGACTTAAGCATTTACAAAGCATCATCAAGTCATCAATGAAGCAATATGAAAGGGATACCTGTTCTATATCTTTAAGCTGCTATTGTCTTTTGCTCACACTAGTTTGTCTCCAAGCTAGTCTAAGACAATTCTACCTGGCAACAACCGCAAGATACTGAGACAAGCTATTCATAGTCAACTTATGCCCAATTACTTATGTATTTTCTCTATGTTCTGTATCTACAGAGAGTCAAGGGGGAGGGGGAGAGAAAATGAAATTGCATTTTATATACAAAATTAAAGTATTAAAACGCACATACATAAATATTTTTTATGCAAACATACAGATGTATAGAGACATCTCATACATGTAGAGAAGTCTTGCATTTTGCACAGCAATTTCCATAAAAATCAATATAATTGTAAGCCATAAGCAACATTTTCATAAGTCTCAGGTAGCATTGGATCTTCAGTCCATTGTGTAACAAGAAATGTAATTTTCCAATGTTGGAGGAAAAATATCTTAACAAGAAGAGAGGCCCAATTAATTTATTTCTGTGATCCAATCAATTTCCGTGTTTTGAAAGAGTATAGATTTTTAGGAAAAACTGTCTTAAATTCAATTAGTAAATGCATTATTAACTAAAAGTTATGTTCTTCAAATAGATTGCAAAAACAAACATTTGTTACTTGCTTGACAATGGATGAAATTAAGTGGTTTTGAATATGAGTACTAGGACTTGATTGATTTCCTGTGGAATAATACAATATATTTGTTGGTCTACTAAATGCTAAACTCTATCAACTGTACAATGGCATTTTTCAAAAATGATATTTCTTACAATTTTCCCTACTTTTCTTTTTTCGGCATTCTTAGGAAAAATTAAAATTAAAACATTGATGAAATTGAGGTAAACAACCATCTGTCACTCCAGATATTTTGGAAAATCTAATCCAAGATAATGGGAAGATACCTGATTGATTTCCTGTACACTAGATCTTGATTACTTCTTAAGACATTTATGAGAGTGGTGTGTGTGCACATGTGTGTGGCAATAACACATTTATCATAACCTCTTGATAGGCTCTGAGAAGAAAAAGGAAAAGCATAAAGAACTAAATACCTAAGTTTTTTTAATTTTCTGAATGAATGATTTCCCCCCTCTATGAATATAGCAATAGCACTTAGACTTATATACCACTTCTTAGTGCTTTACAGCTCTCTCTAAGTGGTTTTAATCAGCATTTGTCTGAAGATTCTGAATACTCATTTTACCAACCTTGGAAGGATGGAAGGCTGAGTCAACTTTGAGCAAGTGAGAATCGAACTGCTGATGGTCAGCAGAATTAGAATACAGTACTGCATTCTAACCACTGAGCTACCATGGCTCAAATTTTCTAACAACCCCTTCACAAGGTAGAAAATAAGATATTTTGACAATATCCGTTTTCTAATTTTCCATTCTTCTTATCTCATGACTTTTGGCCACTCTGAAGAAAAGCAAGGTTTGACACTATATATACTTGTTTTCTATTCATTTGCTATTCTTCATTCCCATAAGCAATAAACCCCAGAACATGATTGGGCAAAGATAAATTTGTTAATCTAGCCATCAATCTAGTTTAGTCACCAGTACTTATTGCATGAGGGGAAATAAGGAATAAATTTTCTCTTTCTGCATGGTATCATGCAGAGTGACAGGTCGCTCTGACAAGAAAAGAATTGAATAAACATAGGTTGAAATTGTTGCATTAAAAATGTAAGTTTCAATATGCATCTCTGAATAAATGCAGTGTTTTAACTAGGTTATACATGAGCTGTTTCTGCTTCAACATACTTAAATGTAACTAGAATTTCACTTTATTGTCATTCTGAGATTTCATTCTGAGTGTAGATTGTGTCCTTAATATTGTCTGAGAGGCAGAATAAAAGCTCTGCACAGACTTCACATTAGCTAAGGTTTATCTACCAAATTCAAACTTTGATTGACAGTCCTTTGTTTGACTGTTATAAGAAAAAACTCTTGATGATTTTTGATTCATAAGCTCCCAAAATACTGCAGGAAAATGCCTATTTAAGATTTTTATTTAGATTTCTGTGTTTGGTCAAGAATGTGTTGATTTTTAATAGAAAGAAAACCAAAGTTCACAACTGCTTTGAGATTTCACATCTTCGTGGGTAAATTCTGTTTGAATACCACTAGCTGAATGGTGTACTTATCCATTTTAAAATGGTGTTTAATTCAACAAGCCGTGGAAACTTCTGCAAATGTTTAACATTGGAACAATGATTTAGAATATTGAATCATGCTGAGTAGCCTGAATCTGATGCAGTAATATATGTTTAGATTTTCTCCCATAGAGATATGTAAGAAATACCTTTCATACTTCTCTTCTAAGACCATGCCTACTTATCACTAAGGCAAAATGAACTCAATGGCTCATTCTTCCAAATAAGCTTATGTAGGATTTCATTATTCTAGCTCTTTGATAGATCATACATTTTCCTAGAACTTAGAAACTATAAAGAAGGAATATTGAATCACTTTAGTCTAATGAAAGCTGCACTCTGCTGGCTGCAACCAGGAGCACAGAATCATAGAGGTGGAAGGAACCAAAGTCAACTAGATCAGCTAGTCCAACTGCTTCCTCAGTGAAGGACCCACTACTGTATTTCCAACATCTGCCCAATCTTTATTGGAAGCTCTTTGAAAAGAAGAATTCACCACTTCATAAGGCAGTCTGTTCCACTGATTATAAATTTTACAGTAAGTTTCTTCTGATAGTTAGCCTGACACATCCCTGTTGTAGTTTTAAGTCTACTCCCTCTTCTGTATGTCAACCTTTCAAATATTTGAAGATTACTTATCATATACTTTCTCAATTATTTTGTTTCTCTTTTAGCCTAAACATATCCCAATCATTTCAAAATATGGTTTTCAGACCCTCTAATATCTTGGGAAGATTCTCCTGAATTTCTCTAATTTGAAACAAAATGCCAGAGCTGAACACTGCACTCCAGATGGGGTCTGGCCAGGACTGAGTTAAATGGAACAATTGCTACTGTGATCTGGATTTTATGACCCTGTTAGTACACCACAAAACAGTATTTCCTTTTTTTTAGCAGCTGCGTCGCACAGCTGAAACTTATTTCACTTGAATCCAAGATCGCTTTTGCACATACTACTGCCAAGTAAGGTCTTTCTCATCTATATTTGTACTTTATACTTTTCCTACCAAGCTGTAGAATTTTCTGATATTTTCAAACTTCATAACTATTGTCCCAACTCCTTCATCAAGTCACCGATAACCACGTTGAGCCACATGAGGCAGGAGAAAACTCTTTGACACTACACTTAATATTTTCTTCCAAATTGAAATGGAATAATTAATTCAGCCAATTCTGAGTGCATTTAATGGTAGTATCATCTAGCATGCATTGTACTGTTTTATAAATAATAATGTCATGAAGCACTCTATTGAAAACTTTGCTGAAGGCCAGGTACAATATATCTATGAATTCCCTTTAACTACAAAATCTTTAAGTTACTATTACTAGCTTATTAAAGGAGATAGTTAGTCTTATGTGGTTTATGATAAGTCCATGCAAACTCCTTCTAATTGTAGTAAGTTTATACAATGGCTCACAAATATACTGTACCACAATAATCTCTTTGAATATTTTGCGCAGTACATATCTCAAGTTGATTGGTGTGTATTTTCATAGATTCTCCTTCTTCTCCTTTTTGAAGAAGGGAATGGCAGTTGCTCTCCTCCAATTTTTTTGGGACCACTCAAGGACTTCTGCAAGATGACCACAAATAATTTTGAATCACCCCCTCTTTGTTCCTTTTATACCCTGGGATATAATCCATAAAATCATGTAGATTTTAAGTCATTTAAATTTATTAAAATCTCTTTTATCCTCTATCTATTTTCACTGTCACTCATTAGCACTTCACTATTTTCTCCTCAACTGATACTTCATTGGTTTTTCCCATCATCTGAAGTAGTGGAGAGCTAGTAAATTGGGATGGAAGAGGTTTCACAAAGCCAAGAAAATCTGACACTAATGGCAACATCAAATACTACTGAAAGCCAACCCAGTCAAGCTAACTAATACCAGAGTCCGCCCCCTAAGATAATCACAGAAGAAATGGATGATAGGATGAAAAATTGTCCTAGTCAGAAAAAGAAATGAAAGTTCTGTAGATAAAATTAAGGGATAAAGATAGAATATAAGAAGTTAGATTTGAGTTAAAGCTATAGAATAAGAGAAATAAGTCATGTAAAAGATAAGATAGAAATAGAAGTTAGAATAGAGTCCAATAAAGAAAATAGAATAGAGTTTAAAATAATTCATAAAAGTAATAGATATAACATAGATAATAATTCTGTAAATAAGGCCATGATAGGTAGATTTTCTTTTATACTCAAAGCAATTCCTTTGTCTAATAAACTCTCATTTGTGTATGTGTTGCTTGGGTCAGCATCACTCATGGAACCATGGCAACTTCTCTAAGAAGTGTTGCTGTTGTTATTTTGATTAAGGTCTCTGTGGCCTTTCTGTGTTTAACTGTTGCAGGCCCATCGTGAATAAGTAGAGTATGAGTTTTTAAAAAATAAATAAACAAATAAGTTACTGACAACTACACTCTGTAAATAGGGAACAAGACACATTTTTTTAATTTATTATTTCAGAAGGTTCATCTGCACAATTATTTTGTTCCAGCATAGTTGTCATTCTGACCTGTTCCTGAGGACATGATGTCACAGTGCAGATTCTGTCTTTTAGCTGCATTTTGCTGAAATGAGCTGTGACAATCTGCAATTGCCCATTTACCACCTTGTCATATAAACACGTACCCAAAGAAACCATTAAGACTTTGCATTTTTACCCTGACACTAGGATAGAGAAAGAATATCTGGAGTTGGTTATGGAGCACCCCAAGGGGATTGGGGTGCTCCCAAGAGGACTGAGGTGCTGGGTTTTGTTTTGGTATTATGGTTTTGTGAATCATGGTTCTGGGTATTCTTGCTGATGTGAGTCACCCAGTTGTTGTTGTTTTTAGGCAGTTTTTAGGTTAAGAACAAATCCCATTCCTAACTCTGCCTTTAACTTATGTAAGTAAGAAAGATTGCACTTACAAATGGATTGTTTTACTTACTTATGAATTACTGAAGATGGTAGATTGCATTTACATTCTTTGAGTTGACAAACTGCTGATGCATTTTTTTCATAAATCACTGAAAACAGCCTTTATATTTAAAAACTCATGGGTTTAGCAGATCATGAAAACACTGCATGGCTTCCATGGTTTGACAGCTCAAGTTGTTTCATAAGTATGGGTTATCTTTAAGTCAGACAATCTTAATCTGTGGACTGCCTGTATAAATCAAATCAAGTCAAGTCAAGTCAAATCAAATCAAATCAAATCCATCCATCCATCCATCCATCCATCCATCCATACATCCAACCAACCAACCAACCAACCAACCAACCAACCAACCAAACAAACAAACAAACAAACAAACAAACAAACAAACAAACACACACATGGACATTGTCGTGGACACGTGGATGAGCCCAAGAAGCACCTGGGTAAAAACCAGAGAAGGAGAAGAGCCAGTTTCACTAATTCAGATAAAATTTTCTTTTATCTCAGAAATATAAATTAATTAGATATGGCTTTAGTTTTAGAGGCTTTATGCCTTCCCTCATCATTTGTTTTACAACTGCTTTAGAAATAGGAGAGTATGCTTTTTTGTGTTATTTGTTTGGCTCTGAAATAAAGTTGGTCCAAATAAATAATATTAATTTTAGGAAAGTTGAGAGGCAAAGAGATTCTGTTCTTATCAGCTAATTCAATGTTTAGGACTGGATTAGCTAAAGCAAATGAAAACTAATTATAATTACACGGTAGAATTGATTTTTGTCCCTAAAGGTTATAAAGCAATATAGTGAAATGGCAGGATGGGGGGGAAAAGAGCGCTATGAGAATAAGAACTAAAAGCAGACTGAGGTAATGTCACCTTGCATTCACAAATATCTCAGGTATAGCCATTCCTCTGTTTCAAGCTGGGCACTTCATTATTCCTTTCTATCTGGGTAGAAAATATGTTGTTCTTATGGAAACTGCAGGCAGTCCTCCGAGACTACAGTGAGAAGCAAAAAGATGAGTTCCTAAACTAAGGAATAAAGTTCCCGAGGCCCTGAAAATGTGGGGCAATCAACAAGAAACTAAGGAAAAGTTTAGAAAGCAAGACAGGAACATTAGCTTCAGGCAACAGCTCATGCTAAAAAAAAAGATAGGTAACAGGTTTAGATGGAACTATTGTGTGCAATTACTTTTGTTTGGATTGTGTGTTTAATATATTGTCTCTGGTGTTTATTTTTCCATGCAAATTGTATTATTGTGAGGTGTTTTTTTAGCTTATAGGCCAACAAATTTCATCTCAAAAGATTCTGCCATGTTTTATGCCTTCCACTACTGATAACTTTACATAGAACTATTCAAAGATAAGATGGAATGTTTATTCTCTTTCCCTTTTGTAAAATAAAGATTGATGCTATTTATCTCTTGTAAGATTTGTTTAGCTCTTTACATCACAGGAAGAATAGAGGAAGTTGCTAATATCTTTAGCTATGTGCTTCAATGTGATTAGGACCAGGAAGAAGTTCCATGGACTTTATTTCATTTACCACTTTCTTTCCTGTTTTTAATTATTAAAGTTTTAGGCGTTAGAGGAAAAACATAACCAGAGATTTTCTTGAAAATAAGATAGTGATTATTCTCTTTTCTTTGGACCAGGCACAGTGTGTGTGGGGGGTGGGTGGGTGGGGGTGGGTGTGTTGGCTAAGTGAGTAGTTTATGAAATGTATGTGTACAAGCTTGACTAGGAAGATATTTTTAATCATTAAAGAGTAAAAGTTCATATATTACTCATGAATTATATTTTTAAAGTCCACTGAAAACTTCTGAGAAGAAAGCACATTTCTCATAGCAAAATCAATCTACCTGCAGCCTACAAAATAGTTTTAAAATGTACTGCAACAGAACACCAATATTTTGAGGTGTTACTACTGTGTTTCTCAACCTTGGCAACTTGAAGACTTGTGGACTTCAACTCCCTAGATTCCCCAGCCAGCAGAGCAAAAGCAACATGGCAGACCAGTTTGTATTTTTTTAAAAAAGAAAAAGATTAATATTATTGACAACAAAAAAGATATGTTCATTGTTAATCCTAAGAAAATATATTGGATCTTATGGAAATCCATAAAACTTATAACAAGAACTGGTATGTTACGTTGGATGTTAAAACTCACCCCTTTCCTAGAAAAATGAAATATTTTAGGATATACTAAAAAGGCAGAATATTTCCCGTAAAAGTGAAGTAGAAACCAGAGAAACATGTTTTTAGGCAGGAAACTGACTCACTCTTAATAGCACCCCACCTTTGTCAATGGGCCATTAAGGCCTGAGCCAGCTCATCTACAACATAAAAGATATAATGGGACTCATTCTAGCAACAGAAACTCATCACGTGACACCTGAAAAGAAGCAATGCTCAACCAAACTTGGACTCAAAATACAGCCTACAGAATTGCCCCTGCATGGCCCCATGGGAGTCTGACAATCAATCAGAATACAAGCTCAAGTTCATAGTCCAGAGAGGGCATAAAACCAGTGACTTTTAGCATCTCTGCCCTTTTCTGGCAGAAAACATCTTTCCAAGCAGTCTCCATATTTCCAGTGTCTTTTTCCGCACTTGGAACTGAACCCAACATTTCTTCCAACATTACATTCATATGATAGAAGGGGTTTTCTTTCTTGGCTTTTTATATATTTATAAACATTTTTTGTTAAATGGAATATTATTTTATTCAACATCAAACTGAGATTGGCTCAGAGATTGGAGCAATTAACTGAATACTATCAGGTAAGAGAGGGCCTAAACAGTCTGAACTAATTGCACTATAGAATGATAAAGACAAAGCCTTATTTTGCATAAAGCTCTGGTATTAGACTCTGGTGTTTGGATTGTTGCAAACTGCCCAGCATGGATTTACAAGGCTGTCAAGATGTATTATTCTTAACCCTAGAGTTATCAAGACCTATTATTTTTGAATAGCCTTGACAGCTTTGGAAATGCAAAGGAAAACAGGAGTAGGAGGGGAAAATTATTGTATGGGAATATGTGGGCGTCTGTGTGATTTTCCCACCAGCGATGCTAAAATGCTAATCAGAGCAACTGTAAAGAAAGCTATTACCAATAACATTTTGCATTGGCATATTTTTCACCCCACATCTGACAAGTAGGATCACATATATTTTAAAGTGGTTATGATTATATATATATATATATATATATATCTATATATATTATATATGTATGTATGTATGTATGTATGTATGTATGTATGTATGTATGTATGATTATATATATATATATATATATATATATATATATATATATATATATGTGTGTGTGTCTATATATATATATATATATATATATATATATATATATATATATATATATATATATATATATATATATGAATGATTTTACAACCCCAGGTAAGCCCCAATTATGGGAGGAAGCTAACTGCTTCCATCATCTGTCAATCGGCTCGTCACAAGAGTCCATCACGACCGAAACCAATATTTTTACTGTTGCACACCACACACACACACCACACACACACACACACCACACACCACATAACCACTCTCCTCTCCTCTCTCTCTCTCTTCTCTCCTCTCTCCTCCTCTCGTCTCTCTCTCTTCCTAAATAACATAGCAATAAAATAATGTATACACCCGAGCATGGAAATTATGGCACGTGCTGGCTATGCTACATCTTCACTTAATAATACAAGTAACTAAATGATGGATAAGATAATTTTAAGATACTGTAAAGATCAGTTATACTGTAGGTCCCTGTCATGTCTACTTAGTGAAGATGAAAAAACAGGATTGACGACTACAGTACAAATGATGGAAGACTTATCAATGGTTTTGAATTTTTTTATTGTGTGGTTCTTTTAGTAGCAAGCAACTACCACTGCTGAATGTGTTGAATCACTTGAAGATATTTTTTCCCCACACAAAAATACTATGGGATATGGATTGCAATGAAAGAACCAGAATCCCACTATAAACAATGAACATTATATATTGTAAAACAATTCTTTATATCCTTGCTGGATACTGTTAGATATCCCCCCCCCCCCCCGCTGACAGACTTACAGAGGTTTCCACCAAGGTCTTCTGTTTTGGTGGGAACAAAGGTTGAATCCCATTGGTCAAGAGGTCTGACAGATCCCTTTAAAAGGGGATGCTGCCTGACCATTCCTCAGCCGGATGTTACTTGACTTGCCACAAAGAGCTGTTGTTACTGAAACCTTTTCTGTGCCTCCTTTACCCGATCTAACACTGGCGACAAGGATGGGATTGGAAGGCAATCCCAATCCCAATGGGATTGGAAGGCAACTAGGCAAACGAAGAGAGCAAATGAAGCCTTGCAAGTACATCCAGCCCGGAGCACTCCGTGAGGCATTGAGCAAGCCATCGCGGAACAACCAGAGAGAACCAGAATGGCTATGCATGCCCCACCAACTCCGTACAATCCAGCTACTGAACACGGGGAATCGTACATGCTACGATTCAAGTGTTTCCTGAAGCGAACAATCTCATGGGGATTCCAGAAGCTCGAAAAAAGTACTTGTTCCTTGATTACTGTGGCCGGGAAGTGTTCGAGACGTGTACAAACAGTTTTGGCTAGAATCAGAGACAAGGGCCTCTGCCTCAAAAAAGAAAAATGTCAAATAAATTTACAAAAAGTCAAATTCCTAGGGTATGTGATCGATGTGTCTGAAATCCAGCCAACCTCACAAAAAAATTAAAGCCATTAAGGAAGGCCCCACAACTCGCAATCAGACCAAACTGCAGGCATTCCTCAGGCTCCTTAATTTCTACAGCGTATACAGGAAAGCCACATTGCTGAGTCACTATATTGCCTCCTAGCCAAGAATGTGAAATGGTCCTGGGGCAAAACTGAGGCCATCACATTCACCGCTGTAAAAAGACTTTTATCAGCAGATTTGTTCCTAGTACAATACAGCCACACCCTGCCCTTGGTTTTGACTTGTGATGCTTTCCCCTTCGGTGTCAGCACTGTCCTCAGCCACCGCATGCCCAACGGAACCAAAGCCCCCATTGTATTTTACTTCAGGACATTATCCACCGCAGAGCGGAATTAAAGCCAACTGGACCGTGAGCCTTTGGCTGCAGTAGCTGGAATAAAGAGATTCCACAAATATCTCTACGACCGGGATTTCAAACTGATCACAGACCACAAGCCATTGTTGGGATTACTGACTGGGGATCGCCCCACCCCGGTATCACTATCTCCCTAAATGATGAGGTGGACAATTTTTCTAGCAGCCTATTCCTACCACCTCATCCACTGACCGGGCACACGGATGCCTTAAGCCACTGCCCACTGCCCGAAATCCTCACAGATCCCACCCCTGAGACATTGGTCCTCCTCACTGATTGCCTGGAAACCGGACCCATCTCATCTAGTGATGTTGCATGCAACTCTACAAAAGACACTATAATAAAACAAATTTTGAACTGGGTGTGGAGAGTGTGGCCCAAGGGGCCTGTTGGGGCCTAATTCAAAACATATTTTTCCAAATGGGATGAACTGTTGGTTATTAACGGATGTTTGCTGTGGGGGGACAGGGTAGTCATTCCCAATAATTGTGCATAGCAGTCCTTGAAGCATTACATGTAGGGCATCCTGGGATTGTTAGAATGAAGTCTCTAGCAAAGAGGTATGTGTGGTGGCCCTACATGGACAGGGAGATACAAGAATGGGTGGCTACATGCATGCCATGTCAGGAGTCCAGACCGGCTCCCCCAGAAACACCCGTCAAGGAGTCAACGCCAGAAGCTCCAGCCTGTGAAAAGTTCCAGGAGATCAGGTAGGTGTGCAGAAGCAACAGGTCCATCTGACTTGTTCAAAGGAAACACCAAGACTGAATTGCGCAGGTCAGGCAGAGCTACACAAAAGCCTGCCTACCTGCATGACTACATCACCAGTTAGATTGTTCCATCCTAGAGGGGAGGGTTGTTAGATATCCCCCTCTGCTGACAGACTAACAGAGGTTTCCACCAAGGTCCTCTGTTCCAGCGGGAACAAAGGTTGAATCCCATTGGTTAAGAAGTCTGACAGATCCCTTTAAAAGGGGATGCTGCCCGGCCATTCCTCAGCTGGTTCTTACTTGACTTGCAATAAAGAGCTGTTGTTACTGAAGCCTTTGTGTGCCTCCTTTACCCGATCTAACAGATATCATTACTTATTTATTAAACAGGAACACAGTGGCCTAGCAGTTAAGATGTTGGGTTTGTCAACAGAAAGATCAGCAATCTGAAACCCATGTACCACATGACGGTGTAAGCTCCTATTCCTGTTCCATGTCCTGACAACTTAGCAGTTTGAAAGCAAATGCAAATAGATAAGTAGTGTTCTGAGTGCTTCGGCATGTAGTCATGCGGCCACATGACCATGGAAGTGTCTTTGGACAACACTGGCTCCCTCAGCTAAGAAGCAGAGTTGAGCACCATCCCCTAGAGTCAGACATGACTGAACAGGGGGCACCTTTACCTTTTATTTATTAAATTTATATGTTGCTCTCTCTATACCAAGGGACCTCTGGTGGCTTACAAAACCATAAATAATAGAATAAAACAATTGCAGCATTAAAACATTATTTTGAGAGGAGAAATATAGGCAGTCCCAGTGAAACTTAACTATGTTTAGAATACACACACACACACACACACGCACACACACACACACACAATACATCAGAGGTGGTATTCAGCGGGTTCTGACTAGTTCTGGAGAACCAGTAGCCGAAATTTTGAGTAGTTCAGAGAACCAGTAAATACTACTTCTGACTGCCCCCCCCACTTTCTATTTTCTGCTTCCCAAGTCCCAGCTGAACAGGAAGAAATGGGGATTTTGCAGTATCCTTCCTTGGAGTGGGGTGGGAATGTAGATTTTACAGTATCCTTCCCCTACCACACCCTCCAAGCCATGCCCACAGAACCAGTAGTAAAAATTTTTGAATCCCATCACTGGTATACATACAGTGTATACATCTTGATCAAGACTCACCAATTATTCTCAAGCTTTTTGCCTCTTTGGAATTGTAAAAGAGGCAAGCCCAGGTACATATCTAGATCTAACAATGATCATATCTCTTTGGTAACCTCTTCACTGTTTAAATAAAAAGTAGTCATGAAACTTTTGGTAAAGTATAAAAAATTATTTCCCTGTCTGGATAATGCAGTGGTGTTGACCTCTGAATGAAAGCCAATTCTGGATGATACTAAAAATGAAGATAGCAATAGCAGTAGCAGTTAGACTTATATACCGCTTCATAGGGCTTTCAGCCCTCTCTAAGTGGTTTACAGAGTCAGCATATTGTCCCCAACAATCCGGGTCCTCATTTACCCACCTCGAAGGATGGAAGGTTGAGTCAACCTTGAGCCGGTGAGATTTGAACAGCCGAACTGCAGAACTCCAGTCAGCTGAAGTAGCCTGCAGTGCAGCATTAACCACTGAGCCACCTCGGCGCAGATTATTTTTTCAGCTCTAGGTCTGATAATTTTCCAAACATCTAATATAGGTTAGTTCCATGGGGCATACTTTAATGGATCCACTGTTTGTTTTTGAAGGAGCAAAAATAATAAAAATTTCTTATTTCTTCCAACAGGAACAGACTTCATTAAATTGCTTTTCTGGATCCAAATCAATGAGATTTTAAATACATGGGATTATGAGCTAAAACATTTGAATTCCCAACCTTAACAGAGGTGCATGCAAAACTTTAAAGGCTTTAAGATACTGAGGAATACATTAAATCTCTTTCTGTGATCATTACAGCCATCTTTTCACTCCTTATGAGATTTTTGTCAATCAAGTCAGACAGCCTGAAGAAGCAGAAGTTCCTCTTAAAACAGTTGCTATCACAGCACAGTTTTCTTGATGCTTATTAACAGAATTATTTGGCTGAGTAATTTTTCAGTGTTAAATATATTTACCCAGTTGTCTTTGTTGTACATATGGACATTTCGACTGATTTTTTTAAAAAAAGGGTTCAGTTATTCTTAATTGTTCAAATGTACTGATTCCTTTAACTTCTGGTAAAGTTATCTGTGATTGTCACTGAAAAAGTTCTCACGGAAGACTAATCATGCTTTATCTAAGATGAATATTTTTACCTTTTGATCAAAATTGATCCCTTGAAAAGATGTGTTACTTTTCCCCTGATTTTCAGAATGTAAAGAAAAAAAAGATGAAACATTAAGGGAAATGTGCAGTGCACTCCTGATGCATCTATTAAGAAACAACTCATACAATGAGACTAGAAAACTATACATAAGTCTTAATTATCTTAAAGCCTTGAAAAAATAACCTTATCAAAGTAACAGAAATCATGGTGCATATTCCAAAAGCATTGCTCTAAAAGTTCTATCATTTAAAAAGGGTCTTAAAAGTCCTTATGTGTGGGTTAGTAAAGGGGAAATATAAATGAATGGATCTCAGGAGGAACACATTCAAAATTATCGATGTGTAACAGTCAACTCTACCAATCAGAATAAAAATGAGTTTTCCTCTACAAATGTCCTTTTTTGGTTCTCCAAATAATTTAACTTAATCAATTTAGGTAGCTACCAATTTCACAATTCCTAAGTAATGTAAAATAGCAAATTGAGTAAAACATATGCCATGAAAAACAACAAAACAACCCACGCAGCATCCAGGAATAATAAAGCAGCCATTAAATAACCCAGGAGATGATTCTTACATATACAGTATGTGGGTTCCCAGGCTCATGGAGTAGAATTGGGTTTTAAAGGTCTTAAGAAAGGCCAGCAGGATCAGGGCCAATTTTATCTTCAAAGAAATGATATATGAAAGAGCAGATGCCATGGCAAAAAATGGCACCCTTCTGATGCCCATCTGTCTTGGGTTTATGGTGAATTGGATTAGACAGGTAGAAACAACTGAAAAATAATCCCACAAGTAAAGCTTATTTTTATATCTTTGTAGTCCTTGTGTTTCTAGAGGAGACAGTCAGGATCTCTTAACCTAATTAAGAATAAATGTAGATCAGGGGTGGGTTTCAACCGGTTCGCGGCGGTCCCTGCGAACCGGTTGGTCGGCGAACCCGGAAGTAAGTAACTTCCGGGAACAGCGAAGGGCCCACCCACCCGCCCGCGGTCTTTACCCGGTTTTGACGAGTTCTGCACTTCCACGCATGCGCAGGACGCATACAGCGCCTGCGCGATCCTCCAGGAGCAGCTGGAGCATCGCACAGATGCTAGTACGCATGCGTGCACCGCGCGCGTGTACGAGGACGCCGCCGGCCCCGTTCCAACCAAACCGGTTGGAATGGGGTGAGAAACCCACCCCTGATGTAGATATATATATGATTGCATGTTATTCAGATTACATGGTATTTCCTTGTAACTAAAGCTACACCTATACATCAGAGAAACCAAGAATTATAAACTGTCTGGAGTCTTCCTTATTTTTCTCTCTCTCTCTTGCAATACTCTTGTAAAGGTGCAATCTTCATATAAATAATTTTAAAATGTAATTTTTTAAAAAAAAATAAGTGGTTATTGTGAGAAATTCATATTATAATGCTTTCTGCTCAGACAGCTTTGGCTCCTGAAGCACGAAACAAGAGGAATGATTATAACCCCTTCTTCAGAACTTCATTATTAGTTTAACTGTATGATACTCAAGATAAAGGAGAAATGGGATATTCTCTGATTAGTCTTATTGTATCAAAGTACTAAATGTGATGTAAAATAAAGAGCACTATTAACCAATCTATTTTTAAGGAATATTACATTCACTGAATGTCTGTGGAGAGTCTCAGTCATCCAGGTCGTGTGTGTCTCAAAGGTGTTTTTTCAAGAGGCAACTGGACTTTCTGATTTTTCTTTGAAGATGTTTCGCTTCTCATCAAAGAATGGATGCTTCTGGGTGAGAAACAAAATGTCTTCAAGAAAATCCAGAAAGTCCAGTTGCCTCTTGAAAAAGCCCCTTCGGGACCTTGCAATCGCTGAAACAGCTAATAGGTATTGCGAAATAACAACTTTTTGATTTATTATTCCCTTTGAATTAAATCAGGAGATGGGTCCAGCAATGTTGGGCTGTCATCAAGATCCAGGCCTTCAGCATAGCTTGTTGCATCTAACTCTTTTTGATTCCCTTGAAAAAACTAGCCTCTTGGAGTCCACATGCTCCAAGTAGTAAATTTGATTATGAGCCACAGTGGCCCAGTGGTTAGAGTGCAGAACTGCAGGCTACTTCTGCTGACTGCCAGCTGCCTGCAATTTGACAGTTCAAATTAATCTCACCAGGCTCAAAGTTGACTCAGCCTTCCATCATTCCGAGGTGGGTAAAATGAGGACCCAGATTGTTGGGGGCAATATGCTGACTCTGTAAACCACTTAGAGAGGGCTGTAAAGCACTATAAAATGGTATATAATTCTAAGTGCTATTGCCGTTTCTGTCTGAAATGGTATAGGGTTTCCTGCCTAGGCAGAGGGTTGGACTAGAAGACCTCCAAGGTCCCTTCCAACTCTGCTATTGTATTATTATTGCCATTGATTCTTGTTTCCCACAATGATCTGAAAGATGTGACTGTTCTGTTACTGTACCTAGGTTTTGGACCAGCATTCTCTACCCTCCAACATGAATCCATATGGTCTCAGTCCTGCTATCCTTTAGGAAGACCTTAAAAATGATAATGCATGGACCTCCTAAAATGCTGTGTGCTTTGAATCTGTCTTCTCAAGAATGTTTTTTTTTTAAGTTGTAGTTTTTTAAAAAATGATGTTTTTTTTAATCCCACTTGTAAATTGATCACTTAGCAAACTGGCATTGTTAGAAATTGAACAATGTAGCATAATGTATTATCAGGCATAATCTATCTGCAAACTTATCATAGTGCTGATGTAACACACACCACACACACACACCACACACAACACACACACGGAGGGAGGGAGGGAGGGAGGGAGGGATCTTTTTCCCCAAATACTTGCACTCTAAGGAAAAAATGTTTGAGGTTGTTGTTTTTTTTGTTTAACAAAAGAAGGATCTTTTTATATATTCTTGCTCAAATGCTTGTTTTCACTGTTCAAAACACTGATCAGCTGACATTGTTGCTCATAAGCAGGGTGGAAAGTGCATCCTTTCCAATTCTGAGAGCAAAATTGCTTTAATGTTGAAATATTGGTCCTTTTTCCTTATCCCTTTCAGGGTCAAGGTCTGTGATCCTTAACAATTTGGAACTACATTGCTTTTCTATAGCTTTGGTTATCTTTACTTCTGGAATTGAAAACTGGATATATTGGTGCTATGAAGCCATGAAAAGTAGTCATAGATCTATCTCCCCTCCCCCCCAAGCTTCAAATAATTTTGTTGCTCTTTCATTTTGACTATGACACACTAGGGATTTTCTTTATCTTCTAAGAAAGTGAGGCTCTGACTTCAAAGCAATGGTTATTACCTTGACTTACAAAATCAATTAGGATTTTACTTTCCCTTGTCGCCATATTTCTTGCACACAATGGAGCATGATCAATTCTCCAATTGTCACCTCTTAATTATTACTCACTATTCATTGCAAGCTTTGAATTTTTAGCTCTTCAGAAACTGTGCATTATTTGGCCATTTCAGAGATAATTAAGTTCTTCTCCAGTCTTCATTAAGAGCTTTTTTTTAAAAAAAAAATCATCTCTAAGGTGTCCATCTTTCTTCCTTCCTTCCTTCCTTCCTTCCTTCCTTCCTTCCTTCCTTCCTTCCTTCCTTCCTTCCTTCCTTCCTGCCTGCCTGCCTGCCTGCCTGCCTGCCTGCCTGCCTGCCTGCCTGCCTTTTACAGTAAATTACTTCTTTCTTATTCATTGTGGGTGTTGGAAACACTCATGTCAAAAATGTTGTACATATTAAAGAAACAAAAGTCTTGTTCTCTTTAACATTTATTTCTTAGATTTTCACAATATGGAATCTTCATCTACAAATATGATGCTGTACCATATGCCCATCAATATTCTATCTTGTTAGTACTTTGGAGCAATATTCATAAAAGCCTTGGATGATTTTGTAATTTTTATTTTTAGTCTTGTTCCCACTCTTATATGTCTAATAAAAGGGAAAGGAGGCAGAATGAGTTTTAAATTAAGGACATTTAAGAACTACATGACTAAGAAAAAAATGGATGAGTTATGAAGAATATTGAAGCCATCATTTATTACAGAAGACTTTGGAGAGGCTGAAAACTACAAGAAAACTAAGAGAAAAATATTGATGGTATGTGTGTGGGAGAAGGGGTAATGGGCCCAGTTCAGTGGTGGAATTCAAAAAGTTTTACTACTTGCTCTATGGGCATGGCTTGGTGGGTGTGGTGTGACTTGGTGGCCATAGCTTGGTGGCCATGGGAGGGGAAGGATACCATAAAATCTCCATTTCCTTCCTATTCCACGGAAAGGGTACTGTAAAATCTCAATTCCCTATCCACTCCAGGGGAAGGTTACTGCAAAATTTATTTTTAAAGCATTTTGCACATGGGGAAAGTAGAAACAGAGCACACCAGCCACACACCACCTCCACTGACTTTGAAGTCTTTCTCTCATGCTGCCAAAATCCCTGCAGTTGCCCCTTCAACCTCCCACCCATGGAGGATGCACGGTGGTCCTCCTGGAAGGGCAGCCAGGGGGCACATTCTTCCATCTCCAAAAGCACATAGGCTGAGAAAAGTGAGAGGGGAGAGTGGAGCTGCTCTTTTTTCCACAGAGCAGAAGGAGGCAAGGTGGCCTCAGGTGCCATCCTGGGACAGCCCCTCAGAGGCATCACTTCTCAGCCTGAAACAAAGCAGAGGCGAGGAAGGAGTCTCTGGTGGCTGCAGCAGAAGCAGAATCAATGGCAGTCAGTTCTGGCTCTCCCTTCCCCAAGCGAGTCCCATTGCTGCTGGCACTGCTTTTGGTAAATCCAGCATGGCAGCAGGGCTCTTGCCATCTCTGGCAGCTGCTTCTTGCCATTGCTGCTGAACCAGGTACATCAAAAGTGGCACCAGCAGCAATGGAACATGCTTGGGGAAGGGAGAGCCAGAATTGACTGCCCAGGATTGTGCTTCAGCCACTGCTGTGAAAATGTGTATTTTGCCAGCTGGGAGGCTGGCAAAGAAGCCTTAATTTCCCCGCTGCTGCTGAATGGTCTGTGCCCTCCTATGGATTGACGCTGTAAGAGGGAAAGAAAGAAGCTGGTCATGGGAGGGACCTTACCTCTTCCTCCAAAGAGCCCATGCCGGGAGAGAGGAGGTGGGCTGGTTTGAACACGGGCAGGTGATTTGGGGCAAGTGCCTCCTTCTCTCATTGGGGCAGGCAGAAAAAGAAAGGAGGCATGCGATATAACACACCTACCACCAAGGGTGAAGGGGAGGGCCTTTGCTCTCGGCTATCGCATGCCTCATTTCTTTCTCTGCCTGCCGGAATGAGTGAAGGAGGCAATGGCCACTAAACCGTCCACCCGCATTTAAACCAGCCTGCCTTCTCTCTCCCAGCATGGGCTCTAGGGGGGGAAGGTCACTCCGCTTGTCCTGGTGGCACTCCAGCGATAGCAGCTGAGCAAGGGAAGGAGGCGTGCGATAAAACAGTCCCTGCCCCACCCCCAAGGGCAAAGGGCAGTGACTTGGCCCTCGGCTACCATGCACCTCCCTTCTTTCTCTGCCCACATGAATGAGCAAAGGAGGCACTGGCCACTAAACCACCTGCCCGCCCGTGTTCAAACTAGCCCAACTCCTCCCTCCCCACCTGAGTTCTCTGAAGGGGGAGGGAAGATCTCTCCCAAGACCTGCTTCCCTTATCTCACGGCACAATTCCTAGACAGCAGGATATTCTTTTTTCACCAGTATGGGGACGTGGCCAGGCCGCTACCGGTTCAGTCCGGTCCAGTACGCCAGATTTTCACTACCTCTTCTGGCATACTGTACCGTACCGGGCAGAACCCACCTCTGACATAAATATAGGATATGTTCATAACTGATAATGAAGCCAACACATAGTGTTTACTTCCCTTCCATAAATATGGTATTCACACGTTTGTGTGTACGTGTTGTGTGAGCCTAATAATTCAATAGATAATTTACATACAACATCTCATTCCTTCTTATAGTTTTGATTGACTTATTCTTGGTGACATTAGTTTGGATGGGTGATATTGCTGATTCTAGGGCTTAGGCATTCTTGAGTAAATTCATTTTAATCTTTCACATTTTTCAGTGAATAATGTGGCCTTGTCTTTTCTCATTAAGTTAATATTACTGTTTTTAGTGCGTGTAGTTCACAATAACATTTTCAATTAATGCAACTGTTTATAAAGTTATTGGGTGTGTTATTTTTGCTACATGAGTTGGACCTGGTATAGTAAAAGAAAAAGAAAAATGTAAGAAATATTTGAACAGGGAGGCACTAAATTGTTTCAGAAAGAAAAGAACAGAAATATAAATGAATGCTTGTGGCACCAGTATATTACATTAATTGCATACAAGCAAAATGAAATATTTTTAAAAAGTTATAATTTTATTAAACTGTCTGTTCTATGAATTTTAGTAAAACATCAATATACAAATAATGTTTCTCTGCCTACTTTTCATACAGCTATTCCTGGAATTCAGCTGAATAATTCTGTGCACTAGTTTGGTAATTACAAAGTCATAAAAACAAGAAGAGACACAATATATCTATTCACATTATATTATATCACACTAATCTGACAAATTAGGGAAAATGCTCGAATACACATAGTTCTACAATAAGAATTTCTTATATATATATTTTAAGTATTTAAAATATGAGAACATTTTGGAACCCCATTTTCATTTTTCTCCTTATCTTTCTTTCCCCGTTTTTTAGCTGCTGAGAAATTCAAAAGCATGAACAGTAATTTGATGGTATTACTTGGAGAAGGAATTTTTAGAGAATCCTATCCTGCATTTCCTTGTAAATAAATGTCAGACAATGATTTTGCTACCAAAAGTTAATGGCAACGGGGCACAAGGACTGTGTAAGGCAGGTAATCCCCATAAGAAATCTATCCTGCAATGACTTCACACATATTATGAAGACCCATAGATTCAGGCAAATCTTGCAACGTATGCCCTTTTAGGGCACTTTCTGCAATCACTGAAATGGCACAAACAGAAATGGATTCACAGGTGTCACCTCTACTCTCATAGTCTTTGCAAAATGTCCCTCTTACTTCTGGACTGAACTTCTGCTGCAGGTAGCCCCTGAATGCATATATCCATGTATCATCAGAATGTTTGAACAGCTGAGGAATCTGTGTACCTAGACAGTTGTAAAACTTTGAATTTATACCCTGTTTCCCTGAAAATAAGACCCGGATAATAAGTGTTCTGACCCCATCCTCCGTCCAGTAACAAATGCCGAGACAAGCTTAACTGCGATGTACTTTAATAGCAAGACACCAAAACCTTGGTGGCTGAAAGCCAAGCAGAACAAACAGATAAGGACCTTGGCAGCAACTCAGACAAACTCAGGCAGCAATAAACACAGATAAGGCTTGGCAGCAATCCAGCCTGCCAAGCTCACAGTAAATGTCCTCTGACATTCAATCCTGCATTGACTTTTGCAAAGAGGGGCATGTGCACCAGTAGCTTTTTATAGTCTGGAGAGGAGCCTAATGACCACCAGCTGAGTACAATCACCTCCTGTAATTGCGTAATTGTTCCTGATGCCTAGTAGCTCTTCGATGGCGTGCATCCAGGAACAACTCACTACTGGCCTCCGGCTTACTCTCCCTTGTCTCCTCCCCACTGGTCCAAGGCTCAGGTGCCTCCTGGTGGCCAACCAGCCTCTCTGCGCCCTACTCGGAGTTGGAACTCTGTCCAGGGTCCTCCACATTCTCCAGAGCTGACTCATAGGGCCCCTCACTGTCGGAGTCTGGTGGCAGCTCTAACGGCTCCTGCTGGGCCACAACAATAAGCCTAATTGGACTTCTGAGCAAATGCACTAAAATAAGTCATCCCTTAAAAATAAGCCCTCACCAAAAATACTGCAACCCAGCAGCAGCTATGACGTGACCATGCTCACCACCTCCTGCACCTCAAAAATAATAAGACCTCCCCAAAAATAAGGCCAAGTGCTTGTTCTGGGGGTCAAAAGAAAATAAGACGCTGTCTTATTTTTGGGGAAACACATTATATAGAGGAAAGCTGAACCTGATTACTGTAACTTTAATTTTTACTAAAGGAAAAGGTAAAGGCAAAGATTTCCCCAAAGCTGAAGAGCATGGAACATTTTACCTTCCCAGCAAAGTGATACCTATTTATCGATTTGCATGCTTTCAAAATGCTAGGTTGGCAGGAGCTGCTGTAAGAACACGAGCCTGCCCCATCATGTGGTGCTTGGGTCGCAAACTGCCAACCTTCCAGTTGACAAGCCACTAGTGTTAACCACTAGGCTACTGCATCTACGTTAATCCTTATTAAATATGTTTAATAATTGATTTTTTCTCTTGAAAATTCTAAAAAAGAAAAAAAATACAATCCTATCCTCATTTATAGCCTTAAATAACAGTGACTGGTTGTCTATTTATGTCATGTTTCTTCTTGCACTTACATGTTCTTCACATGATGCAAAATGTGGTTAGTTTTCCTTTATTAAAGGGTTATTTGCAGGTTTTGCTATTACCAGAATGGGCAAAGAATTGATTTGGAGGGACAGAAGCAGATAGCATCCTCTTTTTTCCCCACTCACTGTCAAAACAACATCAGGACATGTTTTATTCTAAATACTAAGAATCTGTAATTTCTCCATATATAGAAAAATGTGCCCCCCACCGGCTATTAAAGGAACTATGACTACTACCAGCTATGTGCCGCATGACAATGGTGAAAGGCGAACAAAGACTATCAAATCTGAAACATCATAGTTTCTTGCCATTATCTAATTGGTACTTTTTTCTGTGAAAAATTGAACAAAAGACGTTTATAACACATCTTTAAAAAATATTTTTTTAAAGAAAAAAAATGCCCTGCTCTGGAAGTCTGATTAGAATAGTGGTGGGCAACAATGGCCCCTTTACAACCTGTGGACTTCAACTCCCAGAATTCCTGGGCATGAAATGGCTCCTGAATTCTGGGAGTTGAAGTCCACAGGTTGTAAAGGTGCTATAGTTATCCAACCCTTGACTAGAAGATTCCTTGATTTTTATGTTTCCTCTGCTAAAATGAGTAAATGCCTTAACCGTTATTGGAGCCAGATTGCTTGTGGCTTTAATTAGCATTGCTTTTACTGTAATGAGTTCTCAGGCTAGATATAACAAAGTGTATTGCATTTGATGATTTCTATTGCTGTTATTCAGTTTCAGAAATTTGACATTAGTTTGAAGTGCAAGCTGTATTTCCATGAGAGATCCAAGAAAGAATTAGAGACCAAATAAAAATAAAAGTTACTTTTAGCCCATGTTCTTAGCAGACTGTGATCCTTTGATGATGCTTGGCCCTTTCCCCCATTTGTCTACAGTTCCCAGACAGCAAACATATACTGTGAGATTGACTGTTGTTAAAGAATCGTAACAGAGCTTTTTCTTAAAAAGACAAAAACAATAAAAGCACAAACCATTTGTGTCTAGAAAATTCTGAATCCGATAAAATATTACAGGGATTTGGCAGTCAGCCTAAATCAGAGCAAAGCCGAATTTTCAAAGACTCCCAAAATAACTGAAGTGTGGGACTCATGCGGATTTCAGGGGTGATGCTGTTTCAGAGAGCAGACATGTTTCCAAGTCCCAAGTAATGACAGCATTTAACTGAAAAGATCTGGAGCAAACATATTGAGTAGTATGGGCAGAAACTGAAGGAAAATGGCAGTCCCTATGATAACCCAGTCTGTGCCATGTGAGGCATTATTGGGGGCAGCCAGCACCTTTAGTTGCTCCTGGAAGCAAGGGAGAGAAGGAAACTGGATACAAATTATACAGAATTGTTGAGCCCCGCTATGGCTACTTGAAGAAGGGGCGGGGGGGGCACATCACTGCTTACTTTAAGGTCAGTTACCATCAGAGAAGCTGAAAGTACAAAATGGACATAACTACACATCACTTCCTGGGGAGCCTTTAAAACCCAGGAAAAACATGGATCTAAATAAACAAGCAAGTACAATGTTTGAAGAGTCTGTTCTTACCCCCAGGATAATCTAGATCAGTGTTTCACAACCTTGGGGACTTTAAGTCCTGTGGACTTCAACTCCCAGAATCCCCCAGCCAGCACAGCTGGCTGGGGAATTCTGGGAGTTGAAGTCCATAGGACTTAAAGTCCCCAAGGTTGAGAAACACTGATCTAGATCTTCAAGTTTACTTCTGATGAAGATACACACACACACATTTTTTCCAGGAGTTCAAGATGATTCTTCCCACAACAATCTAATAACTGACTCAACGGTTACTCAGTGAGTTTATTGTCTGATCAGCACTCTTACTGGTACATTTGGTACTACTTGAAGTTTTAAGACTACATTAAGACTCCTACTGGCAGTCAGATGGCTGAAATGCCTTGCTTTATGTAGTGTTATGGTGACATCAGTAAATGAATAAATGGAGTGAAGCAAAGTAAGAAAATAGCAGTTGGAATAACACATATACTTCTTCATAGTGCTTTGCAGCCCTCTCTAAATTGTTTACAGAGTCAACATATTGCCTCCAACAATCTGGGTCCTCATTTTACTGATCTCAGAAGGATGGAAGGCTGAGTCAACCTGGAGCCAATCAGGATCAGACTGCTGACAGTCAGCAAAATTAGCCTGCAATACTGCGTTCTAACTACTGTGCTACCACTGTGCCGCCATAAAGACAATGAAATGAAATAAAATGATCTTTGGGAAACAGGAGGACAGTGGGATGCAGGGATGTTCACCGCTAAGTTCTTTGATGCACATAAACAAAACGACAGAGTTTCAATGGAACCATTGTGGCTGCCATCTTCATTTTTTTTTTTAAAAAACTCATAATCTGTAAATATCATGAAGGGATAATTAGAGGATTAAAAGAATATCTTCCATTAAATCCAGGCTTCATAAAGAATAACACAGAATTAGTGATCTGTTGCCAACATAATGAGCTGGTTTACATACAAAAAGTATGGTGCCACATAATAAGTGAAATATAAAGTCTACCTTCCTTTGTCTCTGTGCTCTGTGCTATCTACTTCCCTCTCATTTAAACTTTGCTGAAAGATCAGTAATATTTCTGTTTCTTAAATTTCAATTCTTCTTAGTCTCCCATTCTTTTTTGTTTTCTATCATTTTCCGTAAACCTTTTCATGACTTTTGCTCTTCAATCTTACATTAGTGACAAAAGATCAAAGTATTCCATAATACACCATAATGAAATTGTCATGAATGAGTAGCAGCTTAAGTGCAGGAGCTTAACATTTTGTATAAGCTGAAACTTCAAAGCCTTTAGAAGCACCTTTTAGAAGAGTTTGCAGAGTGTTGACAATTGTCTCCTGTTTCTTTGTTGGAAATATCTATTCACTTACTCTGTAGATTATTTAGAAGTAGTAAAATGATGAATAGAAAGCACATAGCTATACTTCAAATATATATTTGGAACAAATTGTTCGGTTAACAAAAAGACATGCTTGATCTTCTTTGCATTATTTAATGTTCAGAATTGGACGTAGCCTTTCTTTTCTGAGCTACATGATACAAATTTCCTCAAGTTTGATTGTCCCGCTTTGTTATTAAAGAGCCAAGATTACAAAAAAGAATTTCCTGATTTATCATTTCTTAACTTTAATGAGGTAAGTATGAAATGAAGTCACCTTGATTTTTGGAATGACCATAGAGGGCAAAAACAATGACTATTTGGATACAATACACCACATTAATAAACGATTTGAAATCAACAGCAGAAAACAATTCATGGGTTTGAAGTGGTAGGTCTGTGATCACTTTCACAACACAAATAAATATAACTTTGTGGTTGGTATGTAAACTGGAAAGTTTTCTCAAACGTGTTATCTTGTTTTTTTCAATATATAAATCATATTGTTTGAATTTGTATACATTTTGCCAGAAATAAATCACTGCCTCCTATTCAGAAGTGTTTTCTCTCTCTAAATGTTCTCTTCTATAGCAGTTTCTTGGTCCTCCATTGCTTTTGACCTGTGAACCAACCTAAACAAGCAGTTCTGTTGTGTTATCTATGTTTAAGGATAGGAAAGTGATATTGTCAACAAAACCTGGACAATGAAAGAAGGAATGCATTCTGCATAGGTGCCAGTGAGGCTCATACACAAAACAAAGAAAAAAATAAAAAAATCTCTGCTTTTATTTCAAGCAATTCAAATATATTTTAACATTCAACTGGAAATAGGACCTAGGGAGTCTACTGTTTACTACACTGTCATAAATCATAAAAAGGTCAACTATCCTTATTCTCTTTGTTGGACTGCTTGGATCCGATTTTTGTCTTTTTGACAATTAGAAGGGGCAGGTTAGTTATAAGTGGGAGGCATTAGAATGTTGAGATTGCTAAATCTCCCTATCAACAAGATTTTCATCCTTGTTTTCGAACGTTAAAAGCTGTCTTTAAAACAGATTTCTTTTAGAGAACAGTCACACATAGCAAAGCGTGTATGCCACTCTCACTGGTGTAGAGAAACTGGTGTAAAATGCAAAACAACCTACTAGGGACTTTTGTTATTCTGTTTGAACTAGGGAAAATTTCAGGGAAGCATCTCAGAGCCTTATCTTCTATTTATTTTGCATTTTGCTGGTGAACTATTTCTCTTCATTTACTATTCATAATAGATATTTGCTTGCTTTTTCTTAAACACTTAGGTCTGTTTTCATTTCTATCATTTATGCATTGGTTCTGTGGCAAATACTTGCTGTATCTTTTAAAAAATTAATGTAGCAAACATTTGCCAATTCCTCTTCCTCCTCTTTTATATACTATGAAGGCTCTGCTCAGATTTGCTTGAGGCAGAACCCACTAAGGGTTTTGATTTGTCTGTTTATTTAAGGAGAAACAGCAATAGCACAGCGATCACCGGAAATGACTGAAGTGACCTTTGAAAGTATGAGTCAAAGTAAACATAAGTAAAATTCCATATTAAGGATTATGTAACAGGGGTAAGAGTTTATTTTTACACCCTGTGGCATTTTATGACCAGCAGTCTTTTCCATGATGACCTGCACTCTGTTATGAAGAAAGGGCCTTTGGCAAGGCTGTAATGAGAATTGTTATAGTTATCTAGCAAACAAAATTGCTTGGAGTTGCATATTGATTGGGCTAGTCTGTTTAAGATGACTGAGTACAATTATATTTTATTTTATTTATAGAATAGAATAACAGAGTTGGAAGGGACCATGGAGGTCTTCTAGTCCAACCCCATACTTAGGCAGGAAACCCTACACCATTTCAGACAATTGGTTATCCAACCTCTTCTTAAAAACCTCCAGTGTTGGAGCATTCACAACTTCTGGATGCAAGTTGTTCCACTGATTAATTGTTCTAACTGTCAGGAAATTTTTCCTTAGTTCTAAGTTGCTTTTCTCATTGTTTACTTTCCACCCATTGCTTCTTGTCTACCCTCAAGTGCTTTGGAGAATAGCTTGACTCCCTCTTCTTTGTGGCAGCCCCTGAGATATTGGAACACTGCTATGATGTCACCCCTAGTCCTTCTTTTCATCAGACTAGACATACCCAGTTCCAGCAACTGTTCTTTATATGTTTTAGCCTCCAGCCTCCTAATCATCTTTGTTGCTCTTCTCTGCACTCTTTCTAGAGTCTCAACATCTTTTTTACATTGTGGTGACCAAAACTGAATGCAGTATTCCCAAATGTATCCTTACCAAGGCATTATAAAGTGGTATTAACACTTCACGTGATTTTGATTCTATCTGTCTGTATTTTATCCGATTTAGAGACTGTGTGCATCTCCTCCATAGAGTGATTATGGACAATGTACAATTAAAAACATAAAAATCATACAGATATATTGTCCCAATAGGAGCCAGTTCAAAAAGGAATCAACTATTTAAAGTTAAAAAAAATGGGAGAGGGTCTTCACAGTGTAACCACCTAAGGTTGGGTAATCCTCTGTTTGCCTCAAGTAAGTCAGCAGAGCCAGGTCTTCAGATACTTCTGAACAGCCAGGAGAGCAGAGACTCACTTCAGCAATGGAGGGATAATATTCCCAATGTAGCACTTTTGTTTAGCATGGTAGCACTTCTTCCTGACTCTCAAGGTTATTCTCATAACTCATTACTATGAAGTAGTACTTCCCAGATGGAGTTGATGCACAAATTGTGTATTTTAATAGACTAACAAGTTCTGCTTGATGAGAAGTTGGTAGGGGTGGTCAGGAAGGTCTATACACAAATCCATCTTGGGCACCAATTCTGTCGATTCTTACATTTAGGGGTCCAACACAGAGTCATCCATATTTATTTCAATTTAGGTGCTGCTCGACTTCAAACCAGCTGTGGAAGGTTCACAATATAATAAGCAATAAAAATGCCTTACTTACCAATATCTTACAGGGTATGCTCTTCCACAGGGCAATGCAACAACCAAGAAGGCATATGGCATGATGCAATCCTGCAACTTACATTAAATTCTTAAACACAACCATATGTGTTGTTATTTTGATATAAGCTTTCATGTGCTGGACCATGAATGAGGTTTTGCATAAATCCCATTCTTTCCAGGAATTTATCTCCCTCTAATTGTAAAACAGTTTCCCAATTGAATTAAAAATGATTCAGTTCATTCTGCTAATCTTTGCAAAGTAAAGAATGGGAGGGGGATAGTTTGTTTCAATTTTTCTATTTAATCGTTTTAATGTAAAAGTTAGACATTGCATCCTGAAATTGGGTAACATAAACTTCAAACTAGACATTTTAATGTTTTCTTTACTATTTTAATGCTTTTTACTGCTTTTATTTTTTCAATGTTTTCCTTTAATTTTTAATTGTAATACAATTGAATTGTGAACTGCCCTGTCATTTGCTGAGCTAGGTGGCTATAGAAATAAAATAAATAAATATATTTTAGTATGTTTGCAGTTTGAACTATTATTTTTATTGAAACATGCCAGATGTCTGTTCTTGAGTTAAAAATTATATATTTGAAAGGTAGACAGGATACATAATAACATAGAACATATACTTTCATCTATGGAAATAACTTGAAGCAAAGATAAAGAGAAAATTAAACTTAATGTGAGCATATTTTTGTGGTTATTTTTTCCTCCCTTTGAAAATAACGTCATTCTGAATTAAGTTAGTATGTAATTAAAAGAATTAGTTTACAGTCAATCTGTTGATATAGAATCCTGAAGTTTAGTTTTTTTTAATATAGTCCCAATAAAATTAAATTTAACTTGAAATACAATGATAAATCTATCAATCTTTGGTAGGACCGAATTGTAGATAATATCCATGTTCATATCTATACATATACAATTACAATACTAAAAGTTCTACTGCTATCATCAAATATTCAAGATAAGTGTTGCACTATAGTATTTTCTCTTCATACATAAAAAATAAAAATAATTCCAGGCAGCTGGGGATATAATTTACAGAAAGCCTATTCAGTTGTTCTCTTCATAACTTTCTCCTTAATCAAATGCTGCATATTTACACATCCACTTGTGATGTTCCATGAAACTTGTAATTATAATCTATTAAAATGAAGTGCTGTAAAATGAAAACTTCGCCTGCTGAGATAAAAGCTGATTTGCCTCAAAATCAGCCAGGGCCATATAAGTAATAAGATTTCCAGGTACTGAGTTGAATTATGTTTAGAGACCCTTGGTGGAAATGGAATTAGTCAGAACTGGAGAAGGAGCATTGAGATTAGTCAGAAAAGATGGTCTTCTGCAGTCCTATCAAATAATTTTTTTAAGATTTGACAACTGTGGCAAAAGCTCCACACTTGTTTTAAGTAGAACCAGCTGAGAAACATAGTAGCTAAACCCATTTATCTACCACCAGTATCTTTACTCTTTAAGTGCATAAGTATGATTAGGCCAAGCTATGCGATTGGGATCCAGATTCCAAAATGTTGTAGCTACAGGAACAAAGTAGTGAATGTCATAAGAACAAAAATAAATGTAATTTAACTTAAATTACAATAAATTAAAGAATTAAAGCAACTTGCCCTATTTATGTAATAGCATTTTCACATTTAACCACAATAAAAATCGCAATTTCGAATAACTCTTAGGTTTTGAACATTAAGCCAGTCAGTTGATTGGATAAGTGAATGTGACTTATGTTAGTCCAGGCAGCATCTTTAGTTAAGCAATGACTGCATTCTCTCTCTCTTCCTCTCCCTCCCCCTCCCTTCCCCCTCTCTCTGTCCTTCTGTCCCTCTTCCCCTACCAAGCTTTCTCTGGTGTGGCAGACAGAGAGCAATAGACCCTGGAGTTCAGTGGCTAAAGAGTGGAGTTCAGTGGAGTCTCTGTCCCTTGCCCACTTGAAAGGAAATTCAGGGAAAGTGGACTGGAGTCTTCATGACATCAGATTTACTGTTTTCACTTACTTTTAGCTTATTTAAAAGAGGCTGGACCAGGCTGACCAGGGCTGGATTTGGGCTTCCCCTCTTTGACTAATAGGTTTTCCCCTTTCTGCTTTCCATAATACATTGCATTCTGTATATTGCATTGCATTCTGTATTCTGTGTAATACTGATATCACAAATTTGAGGTCACTGTTGGAATTGGAAACATTGGGACAAATCCACAGTGAAGAGATTCTGGAACAGGTCAGTGGTTGAGAGGAGAAAGCAGGCACTCAACCATGCTGATATTAGGTAGAAGATTTCTTTCCTCCACTCAAACACATCATTTGAGCCTTCATGACAGGCCATTACACTAATGCTGTATTTAATGTTGATGGCTTTTGATTCAAGTATGTTTAAAATTAATAACAAGACAGAAAAGCACTCTGATCTGAGGCCAGAGTGCAGTCTGAAACTACTGTTTTCTTGAACCAGGGTTGTTAAATATAGTTGTTTTTAATAGCATAGGAAAATATTTTTATGGAAGGCTGCCTCCTCACTCTTCCATTTTAGTTGCAGAATCTTTCAGTCCTTTATCTTTTAAAACCTTTAAGACCTGAAAATCAATCTATTTACCTACTTATCCATTTCAATGGACCACCTGTGAGTCAATATAACCATACTAAAAGAATGAAATAGGTAAAATTTCTTTACATTCTACCGATCTAATTTAAAAAGTTGCTACAAAATAAATGAGCAAGAAAGACAAAGCATATTTTACTCTCTCTCGAGGGTTAGAAAAGTTAGCCTGTTAAATCCTGTACTTGTCTACTTAGAAGCTATCTGCGCTGAGTGAATGCAAAGGAATTGAATTCTATGTAAGCATATGTACTATGTAGGAATGTAGCTTAATATCAGGGCTGAGATAGAAGCAGCTGTCACAAAGCTTAGAGAGGTTGGTCCAAGATATGAGGATGAGCAGTAAATAATGTCCTATTCCAACAAAGTAAAGACATATATAGCCAATAAAGGTCATGTTATTTTTATGTTTGAAGTAGAAACTCAGATAGATTTCTTTCTTCCTCCCAGGCAATAAAAATGCAACTATCATATAAAAAAATCTAACAGTTGTTCTGTAACTGCATGAACCTTAAATCAGATGTTCAGACCCATTGTTTACTTAACTGAATGACAGGGCCAGCCATAATCTAAGAATCAGATCCTTAATTGATAAGGATGATTAATCCTTAATTAATGGAATCAAGTTTATCCAAACCAGTGCAAACTGGTAACAACCCACTTCTGATACATACATGCATACATGCATACATGCATACATGCATACATACATACATACATACATACATACATACATACATACATACCACCGTGATTAGAGTGTTTAGAGTGCAGGACTGCAGGCTACTTCTGCTGCCTGCTAGCTGCCTGCAATTTGGCAGTTCAAATCTCACCAGGTTCAAGGTTGACTCAGCCTTCCATCCTTCCACAGTGGGTAAAATAAAGACCCAAATTTTGGGGTAATATGCTGACTCTGTTAACCACTTAGAGAGGGCTGTAAAGCACTGTAAAGTGCTTTAATCTAAATGCTATTGCTATACATAGTACACGTATGTATGTATGTATGTATGTATGTATATGTTTATTTATATGTGTATACATATACATATAGCAATAGCAATAGCAATAGCAGTTAGACTTATATACCGCTTCATAGGGCTTTCAGCCCTCTCTAAGCAGCTTACAGAGTCAGCATATCACCCCCCACAGTCTGGGTCCTCATTTCACCCACCTTGGAAGGATGGAAGGCTGAGTCAACCTTGAGCCGGTGAAATTAGAACCGCTGAACTGCAGATAACAGTCAGCTGAAGTGGCCTGCAGTACTGTACCCTAACCACTGCGCCACCTCGGCTCTTATAAAACACACATCTACATACATGCATAGGCAGGCACAGAGGCACTTCAAAACTCTGTAAACACATAGCTCTGTGCTATTTTAACAATAGGAGCACTGACTAATATCAGATGTGACCACATGCATCCCATGGTAAATTTCCATAAAATAAATGTTTATTTTCATGCAAATTTTTGTCCCATATTTATTGTAATTTGTCAAAAATACAATGACAGGGATGATAGGCACGTTAGTGCACTTATGCACGCCCCCTCTATGGATCTCTTAAGTATGATGTGAGGTCCACGGAAGTCATGACTAAAACTATGAAAATGTGTAGCTGAGATTAGATATACTTCATTGTATACCTAGTAAGTATAGATTTCAGTTGATCCATTGCTAGTTAGGAATAAGCCTTTGTTAGAATATATTTTTAAAAAGCTTATTATAAGGAAAACTGATAAATTAAAGAAAAAAACCCAAAGAAAAGAAACTGCAGATTCCGTATCTATTTATTTATATCCATGAAAACAAGCTTGATTGCCTTTTTTAAGGACAGAAAAAATCTCAGTATGCTTCTTTGCATGATTGAGAATTGGCTTTGTTTCCTTTACCATCTTTTCATATTCAGATTAGTAAAGTTACTTTCCTTCTCTTTTACAAATTTGTTAGGCAAATATTCTGTTCATAGAGAAAGATTGATGGTTTTATAGAGGAAAGCTGCCAATCATTCTGATCTGAATGAATGGTCCCCGTAGTAATTGTGCTTAGATTCATTTATACTCATCTTATCAGAACAATTTTTTACTTTCCATTTTAAAGGGAGCAATCATTTGCCCATATTGGCTTTTTGTGCTGCAGAGATTTGAGGCAGAAACAGCTAGAAATACAAAGGCCTTGAGACATTTATTTTGAAGCCTGAGTGACTCAGTAGGGAAAAAGGAATGACTTTTTTTCCACTCTTGTGACTATCCTTAGAAGTACCAAAAATGAAAGAAAAGGTTTGATTGCAGTCTTCTCTCTTCAGTGGCAGAGAATATTTGCCTCACAAATGAGGGTCAACATTTAGAACTGTTTAGCTTATCTCAGTGCCATGCGCGTTCAAGTCATGCAATAAGGCTGTGCAGTTCTTTAATTTTGATTCCAAAGCACATAGATGTGTAAATGTAGTTTCTGTCTGGAACTCCATAAAGCAACTGTAGGAAGGGAAATCCATCTGGTTCAGTTCCAGGCTGGGAGAAAGACACATGGAGGCTGATTGGAAAGAAAGTTTCTTTTTATTGATGGAAAGAACCAACACACACACACACACACACACACACACACACACACACACACCATGCAGTTCTGGGTCATTTGACCAATTGGTTCAGTTTTACATGGACTTTTATACAGTTTTTACAGCATTTTGTAATCTGGAGGTGTATTTTGTGTGTTTTTATTAGTTGATCAGTTTTACTTGTTTTGCAAAGGCTAATGATGGCTCTTAATTATTACTTACTTAGTACTAATCTTGTCAGGCATGTGTAATTGATTTTATCCTGTTTTATCTATTGCCTCTAGCCCAGGGGTGTCAAACTCAGGTTGTCACAGTGGCCGATCACGTCACATATTGGGACTTTTTTCCCTTTCACTAAACCAGTGTGGCCAGTGCGTGATGCATCCACTCTGTGGGCCAGGAGTTTGATAGCCCTACTCCAGCCTGCCTTTCTTAACAGACTGATATTATTTCCACTTTTCTTAATCAATGCAGTTAAGATCATTCCTGTCTTTTCTTAATCCCATCTTAATTCCTAAAGATGGTTGTGAATAGATTGCCCCAGTCTTTCTTAATGGGCCCACAATATCTGCTTGGGGCTTTTGAGCCAAGGTGGCGCAGTGGTTAAATGCAGCACTGCAGGCTACTGCTAGATCAGCAGGTCAGCGGTTCAAATCTCACCGGCTCAGGGTTGACTCAGCCTTCCATCCTTCCGAGGTGGGTAAAATGAGGACCCAGATTGTTGGGGGCAATATGCTGACTCTCTGTAAACCGCTTAGAGAGGCCTGAAAGGCCTATGAAGCGGTATATAAGTCTACTGCTATATTGAGGCTGAGTCTGCTTTCTGTCTTTAAGAGCATGTTTCTCCATTTCTCCATTTGAGGAAATATATTCTGCTTTTAATATTTCCAAAAATATTTCATTCTTCTGAGGAGGGGACTTCCCACACAGCTGTATCATTTCCCAGAATTCCATGGCAGACGCAGAGGGCAGCCAAGTGATTACAAAACAACATGGTTGCTTTCAACAGCTGCTGATTCTTTGCAAACCCTTTTTGGAACGGTATCAAAAACATTGCACAACTCTTAATTTTCATTTGTAATTATTTACTCATTTGTTTGACTTATATCCAAGCTTTTCATCCCCAAATCCAAGACAGTTTACATGAAGTTGTCATTTCATTTTATATGCATACAAATTCTGTGAGGTAAAGAGAATGTTTGGTCTAAAACAGGGGTGTCAAACTCATGTTGTCATGACAGCATCACATGAGTTATCGGGACTTTTTCCCCCTTCACTAAACTGGGTGTGGGTGTGGCCAGCCTGTGATGCATCTGATCTGAGGGCTGGGAGTTTGACAGCCCTGGTCTAAAATTTCCAAGTTAGTTTCCATGTCTGTGGATAAACCTAAACCTGGGCTTTGCCATTTCCAGTCTGATTCCTTAATCATTGTTATCAGAGTCAAGGTATGGAGTAAAAGGGATACTTCTAACAAAAACAAAAGCTTTAAAAACACTATAGAATAAATACATACCGTATATACTCGAGTATAGGCCGACCCGAATATAAGCCGAGGCACCTAATTTTACCACAAAAAACTGGAAAAGTTATTGACTCGAGTATAAGCCTAGGGTGGGAAATGCAGCAGCTACCGGTAAATTTCAAAAATAAAAATAGATACCAATAATGTTTTTGAATATTTATTTCAAAGAAAAACAGTAAACTAGCGGTGTATTCAATGAAATACTTCACTCACCTCATGATGCTGATGTCCCGCTGTGATGATGATGTCCTGTGCAGCCGCGGGAGCGATGTCCCGCCTCCTATGACCCACGGCACAGTGATTCCTATCATTGGATCACTGTACCAGAGGAGGTGGGACATCGCTATGTGGCTGCTTGCCATAACAAGGAGGAGGTGGGACATTGTTGCAGAGCGGCAGGAGGGGGAGGAAGGGGAATCGTAAGACAGCCCTGCATTACATTAGAATGTGAGGAGGGGGATGGTACGGTGCGCGCTGCGCGGCAAACTGACACAGAGGGAGGGGAAACTCACAGGGGCACTGGGCCATTCACGAGTGTCACCCAGCGGCATGGCCCCACCCCTTTTTCTCCTCCATTTCGGGCAAATTTTTCACTGACTCGAGTATAAGCCGAGGCGGCTTTTTTCAGCCCAAAAAGTGGGCTGAAAAACTAGGCTTATACTCGAGTATATACAGTATGTCTAATCATCTGCCTATCTGCTTTTACTACTGTAATTGGCTCCTGCTTGGACTCCCAATGTGCAGAAAAAATAATAATAAGTAAAACAAATGCTTGCATTCAGAATGAAAATTCTAAAAATAAATGTGATTTCACAATTTTTCAAAGCTAGCTAAAAAAAACCTGATGTTCTCTGGACAGCAGAACTGCTGTTTATCCATCCTTCTTATATCTACTTGCATTTGATTTTTGAGGACTGGTTCTCCAAGGAAGTAATCTGTTTGGGAGTTGCCAGCCTAAAATGAGCAGAGCAAGAGTGAAAATTGGGTGATTTCTTTCTGATATGTCTTTTTTCTCCCCCTAGTTTCATTTTTCTTTGGCTCCATTTTTTTTCTCTGTCACATAACAGGCTAGAGAGGAAGGGACAGATTTTTCTAATCAGAGTCCTGCTAGCAGAGGCTTGTAGAGACATTTCAAAATTAGGCATATAAAATTAGCTCAAGTGCTGCATTTGGCCTTAGGTCCTTTACCATCCTTTGCTTGCCTGCTTCTAATCTTGACAAGAAGACAAATCAAGACCTTTTAAATCTTTTTTTATAATTCACAGGAAGTCTTTCTTACTTGCATACCAAATATACGGGGTTGCCAAAATTATTTTTAAGAAAATCAAAGAAAGAGCAAAGACCAATGAAATTTTATATGCTCTTACATATGGGTAAGCCCAGCTACACTAAATGAGATTTCTCTGTAGGCATGGATTAGCGAACTGGTGGAAATTACAGAAAAGTAAAACATTACATTTCTGTTCCTTTATTTTTTAATCGTATATGTGTACGTGTGTGTGTGTGTGTGTGTGTCTGTGTGTGTGTGTCTGTGTGTTTGTATGTATGTAATGATCAGCCAAATCTGGGACCTGAAACCTATAAAACTCTGACAAGACATAATGGTTATGGGTTTTGGATTGGATTGGATTGGATTTATTCAATTTGTATGCCGGCCTATTCCCGAGAGACTCAGGGCGGCTAACAATCAAAGAGGGAAGGGGGTACAGAATAAAAATAAAGGACAAACACATTTTAAAAACAACAACAGTCATATCCTCGAGTGGGGCTGAGAGATTCAACAGCTTTGTTTTGGGGGTCACTCAAGAGCAGAGATTTTCCATCTTTAGTTCTGGATGTGGTTGCTCTTCTATAAATGAACTAGTGCACAATTTGGGGTCTTCCTAGATCCCAACAACTCATCAAGGGCTAGCAGTTTTGACCGAAAGGGGTTTGTCCAGTTTAGTCTGGGAATTCCTGGATCAGGATTCCCTTTGCATACTCAAAACTTATTAATTCTCTGATGTTTTCACTATTGCAGAACATTGTCCAAGAGACTGTTCATAAAGGCCACTGGGAAGCTGTAACTGATATACAATTGCAATCACAGAAGCAGTTGTGAGACTCTTTTATTATACCAATGGGAAACCTGTGCTGCATGACCTATGCTGGTTACTGGTGAGCTTTGGAATGTAATTAAAGGTGTTGGTTGTGATCTATAAAGTCCTTCCCCTTCCCTCAGGGACCACATTTCTTACGTTGTTTCTTTAAGATCTACTAAAATGGGCATGTTTTGGGTCCCATCTTTGAAATAATATCAATTAATGGGTCCCAGAAAGCATGCCTTCTCTTTGGTGGTCTCTGCCCTAAGGAATGGTATACCTCTAAAGTTGCATTGTCTTGACTCTTCCATTATTTAAAGGAGGGCCTTGAAGATCTAGCTCTTTTCCCAGGCCTTGTTCTTTTTGGTTCTTTACTAGCATTATCAGGTTGCTCCATCTTATTGGGAATGTTTAGTTGTTTTTAGTGTTAGGTGTACAGAGTCAATAGAAACGTGGTTCTATAAAACTGACAAAGAAACAAACTTCCATTTGCATTATAGCTATGAGTTTAATGAGCATAGTAGAAGCATGAAATGCATTCTCTGAGCCTTCTATATTCCAGACTATTGGATCAAAAAACAGAAGGACCAGAGACCTTTGTCGAATACAGATGGAAATAAGAAAAAGGAAGATTTTGCAAGGACACTCGGATGAAGCAATAGTGAAACAATTGTAATTTTTACTGAAATGACAGCGACAATTAGATTTCGACCCTTATTTAGATTTAGCTGGTGTGGATTTAGGCTAGTTGTGACATTCATGGCAGCTGCTTAATTATTGGTGGCTCAGAGATCAGCAGTGACTCATCTTCCTGAATGCATTTTCCATTGTGAAATATGCCATGCTTAATTTGTAAGGAAAGTGTTCAGCCTATTCCATTGGCATTTACATTATATTACTTAATTAGCTATCTAACAGCTTATTGCAAAAGGTGCAGTTGTTAAGGTCTAAACATTAAATAAACATATTTTTTAAAAATAAGACAAATGATTAAAGCCCAAGGTCCTACAACCCTCATGTTAGGAAGTCAGAACATATTGAATTGGTTGCCTTTAAACTATTTTTAAAAATGAAACTTTAATTTGAAGGATATGAATCACTGACATCAACAGAGAAGTGAAGTCAAATATTAGCTGAAATATATAACACATTATACCACATTCATACTTACTAGGCCTTCTCAGGAATATGTATGGTGTGGAAAATTAGCAATTAACCAAATGGATAAAAACTATAAGTGACTAGCTTTCTATAATAGATGTATTTTCAAAAAAATTACCAATTGAAAATGATAATGTCAATTCATCTAATGTCTGAGTAAGAAAAGAATTCCCTAGTCCATGGGTGTCAAACTCACTGTGTCATATTGGTGTCACGTGATGTTTCATGATGTTTTTCCCATTTGTGGAGCTGTAGAGGGGGCTGCTTGTGATGCATCTGGGCCACAGGCCACCAGTTTGACACCCCTGCTGTGCTCTTCTTGGGACCATTATCCCCAGAATTCTCAGTTGGGTTGGTAAGCTGATCAACAAAAATGTTTGGTGAGCTAATGTTCCACAGCAATATTTCTCAAACTTGGCAACTTAAATATTTGCAGACTTCTGGATTCCAGAATCCCTCAGCCAACATAGTGGCTGGAGAATTCTGGGAGTTGATGTCCACACATCTTCAAGCTGCCAAACTTGAGAAAGTGTTCTACAGAATAAGCAGATGTCACCAATTGCAAATTTTGCTTTTAACTAAGATAATGATGCTTCTACTGTCTCAGTCTCCTCAGAAAGATTGAACCCTCTAATCTGCCATGTAATGTTCAGACAAGAAAAAACAAGCAAGGAAAGAGTATTACAATTCACAAATGTGCATATGTTTTCTAATGCATCTAAAGCTAAGCTAATCACTTCAGGTGGATAACTATACATGTTGGTTGCTTATACTGCATGGACAATAGTTCTCTGTTAATTAAAAAAATCTAAATTTTAAATATGGGTAGAAAATTAGTAAGGGCAGAGAAAGCCCAGAGAATAGGCCTACGCAGCTGCTGTTTTTGAGTTTTGACGAAGTATTTGGGTTTATTGATCATACAGATTTCTAATTATTACACTTCTCTGTGATGTTTAGTATCATTCAAAAGGCAATTTATCTTTCTCTAATTCCAAATTAAGAAGTTCTTGCAGATGTTGAATTATAGTAAAGCTTTGGAAGAAAGATCAGAAATGAACAATGTCTAGAATTTTGATTACTATTTTTTATATACAGAGGTTTGAGGAAACAAACACATCTAGACTTTAAGTGTGATTGCACATTGTTTTCCAGTTGCTTTTCATATCAATGACTAAACCAGAAAAGCTATAGACAAGTGCTCAGCTTTTAATAAACCAAAACTTTCTTTGATGTAGCTACAAAAATGCTCTCATAGGTTTTTTTTACCACACAATTCAACAGGAAGCTGGAAACTGTATGCATTATAACATAACCGAAACATAAACCAATGAACCACAGATAGTAGGTCAAAACGCAAAATAATTGTGCTATTGTTAAAGGGTATTGGGACTAATCCCAAAGAAAATGAACATTTTAATGTTTTGCAGATGGATTGTGAAATTGTAAATAATATCTGAGATAAATTGCAGCTCTAGTGCCTTTTTTTAAGCATGGGAAGATATTTGGGAATGAAATAGCTGGGAGGGAGATTTAAACTTTTCAACCCAGGTGTAAACATTATTATTCTGTATGATTCAAAATAAAAGGATCTGTGTCTCTTGAATGTTAGCCTATATAAGATGGCTGTGATTTACCTGGATTTTCTGAAGACAATATGATCCATCTCTTTGAGGATGATTGATGTTGTGGGGGAACTCAGAGGTTGCCATAAAGAAGAGGGAGTCAAACTATTCCCCAAAGTACCTGAGGGCAGAACAAGAAGCAATGGGTGGAAACTAATCAAGGAGAGAAGCAACTTAAAACTGAGGAGAAATTTTCTGACAGTTAGAACAATTAATCAGTGGAACAGCTTGCCTTTAGAAGTTGTGACTGTCCCAACACTGTAAGTCTTTAAGAAGATGTTGGATAGCCATTTGTCTGAAATGGTATAGGATTTCTTGCCTAGGCAGAGGGTTGGACTAGAAGACCTCCAAGATCCCTTCCAACTCTGCTATTGTATTGTATTGTATTGTATTGTATTGTATTGTATTGTATTGTATTGTATTGTATTGTAACTTTCTCATTTTAAGACTTCTTCTCATTTGTTTAGTAGCCTAAATTCTTTTTCGGGTTACTGATGTGCTGCAGGAGCCCTCAAAAGGGTCAGAAAGCAATGTGGCACTTTGTCTTCATTTTGTAGAAACTAGATGTCATGTTGCTTCATGAAACCTGGTTGCGCGGGTTATCATGGGGGCACCTAGGTGCTCCCATGTTACACCCCTTTTAGGCGGCCTGCACTGGTTGCTGGTTGTCTTCCGGGTGCGATTCAAGATACTAATTATGACCTTTAAAGCTCTCCAGGGCTTAGGCCCAGGATATCTACGAGACCACCTACTGCCACCGGTAGCCTCTCACCGTCCAGTGCGATCCCACAGAGTTGCCCTCCTCAGGGTGCCGTCGGCCAGACAGTGTTGGCTAGCGACCCCCAGGGGGAGAGCCTTCTCTGTGGGAGCACCTTCCCTCTGGAATGAGCTGCCCCCGGAGCTTCGTATAATCCCTGACCTCCGGTCCTTCCAATGCGCCCTAAAAAGTTGGCTTTTCCAGCAAGCCAGCCTGGCCTGAACAAAACAAAATAAATTAGTGATCATTGTTGATTTTAATTCAAATTTTTTTTAAAAAATGTTATTGTCAATTCTAATTGGGTTTGTTTGGGATATTCTATTTAATTTTTTAAAAACTTTTGTATTATGTGTTTCTTTTAATGTTGTACGCCGCCCTGAGTCCTTGGGAGAAGGGCGGCATATAAATCTAATAAACCAAACCTAAACCAAACCAAACAGTTCTGAAGGGTTGTTCACTCAAAGCATCATGCATGTGAAGCTTTTGTTTGAAAGTCCGCACAATCCTATTTCATGATATGCGATAAATAGGAATTTTGATTTGATTCACAGACTCGTAAAAGCAGTTGGATATTAAACTACTGTATTACATTTGTTTGGGCATCTGCTGTAGTAATTCACCCTAAAATATCTGCAAAGTTTTACAATGTGATAAGTAAATAAAAACATCAAGTTTTTTTTCTTTTTTTGAATACTTTCTGGAATGATTATGTGGGAATCTGACATCCTTATCCATACATCTTTTAGAAATTCAGCAATAGGCAGACGTTTTAACTTCTGATTTGTGGATTTTGTAAATCAAAAAACAACCCCACACAAATATTCAGCACAATTTTAGTTGGTTACCATTTTATTCTTGAACGAGGGATGTGTTTTGTGAAAAACATCTGCAACATTTTATTTTATTTTTAAAATCACTCTCCATTAAAACAAATCAAAAGAATATATCCCTGGCAATCCATTTGCATGCTGAAATGTCAGCAAAACAAAGGTTGGATCAAGGTTGAACAGAAACTTGGGTTGAATTAAAGTAAACCCTCATTCTGCAGAATACAAGAGTCATCTATGCAAATCTCACTTTTTTAACTGAATGAAGTAATTACTATCTAGGACAGGGGGGTCAAACTGGATTTTTTCAATGGCTGGATCAGCATTGTAATTCTCATCCATGCGCCGGTCGGAGGAGACAGCCTGGACGGCCTCCTGCAGCACTTTGCCAGCCAAAATGGGACATGCAGGGGCTGCATGCGGCCCCCCTGCACTCTGTTTTGGGCAAATTGCTGCAGAAGGCTATCAAGGCCGGAAATGGGCTGCATGGCAGCCATGTGTTCTCCCTTGCACCACATTTTGGCTGGGGTCCTTTGCTATTTCCAGGCCGGCCCTGTGGGCCAGATTTAAGCACTCCATGGGCTAGATTCGGCCCCCCGGTCTTAAGTTGACACCCCTGGTCTAAGAGGAGTCTAAGACCTGTCTAGATAACACTCTAAATCTACAGCTGCATGTTTGTTTTATTTATTCAAGCTTGCTCTTCTATTTTGTATCCATAATGACTAGCCTGTCCTTTCTGTCTTTATTCCCAGTTCCCTTTATTTATCGGGTTATGCTATGCGATTATGCACTGACTCAGCACAACTCCTGAACGCAGAGTGAAATGACCTGATTGGAATGCACAGCTCTAATCTGCTCTGGCCAGATTCACAATCCCCAGGGTAGCTCTGCTTCCAATCTGTAGTTCAGAAACTGAGCCATGCTCCAAAGAGGAATATTTTAAAATATGATGGTTGCTCTAATGAGACGTCTTGCTGCCAGAAAAAGGTAGGCGGTATAGTAAGTTCTGCAACTAAGAGATTTGTCCTCTAATCAAATTGAACCTTATGATCATGCTATACAGTTTCTTGTAGTAAAATCTTTTTTTTTTCAAATGGGCTTGCGGGAACTCAAGATAGATTCCTTCCTTTAATTATTTGCTCCCTTTATCCTTTTCCTTCTCTTCGGGAGAACAGGAAGCATGAATGCATTTTATAAGAAAAATAGATGAATTAATCTCTTATAATTCTGGTGACCATTAACTTCCCAATGTGACTTCCATCATTTACAGGGAGTCCTCAATTTACAACTGTTAAATGACAGTTAAAAGTTATAATAGAGAAAGTGACTTATGACTTGTCATTAAAGTTACAACCGTTGTAGTACCCTTGCGTTAATGTGATTGCAATTTGCACACTTGTCAACAGACCCACATTTACCAAGGTTGCATCATCTTGCAGTCATACAATCAGGATTTGTCACATTCCCAGCCAGTTTCCAATGATCAAGGTCAATTGGGGAAGCCGAATGTGTTTAACAAATGTGTGATTCATTTAACAACCATGTATTTTGCTTAAAAGGCACAATAAAAATGGTTGTAAAAATTGGGCCCCGTCATGTCATAACTCTACTTAACAACTTCATCATTTAGTGACCGAAATGCTGATCTTGGTTGTGGGCATAAATTGAAGACAATTTGCATAGGAGATTGTAACATTGGCTATTGTTCCTTTTTTTGCCTGCCAAAAAGTTTTTGGCTCCCTGTGAGTTAAGTCATTGCAACAGGAATATCTTCATATGCGTTTGTCATAGTCCCATCAGAGCCTGGATAGGAGGAGGAAATATACTAAAGGTTAGGGTCTCTATGAATTTATATTGCAAAATCAACTGCGCAAAAGAATTTGTAGTGCATAAGTATTCTTAGGAGGGCACTTATTTTTTGAGCCTGACTTATCTATGCTTACAGTGAAAATATATGAAAAATTTCCTTGGGGATGGGCTATCCATTTACAGTTAGACTCAGGTCTCTATGAATTTGGAGAGCAAAAGAGACATCACCAATGGATGCATTTATTTTATTTATTTATTAGAATTTGTCAAACAAAAACAAGAACAAGAATAAAAGAATAAAAATACAGTGATAGGGACGATGGGCACATTAGTGCACTTATGCACGCCTTCTCTACTAACTACTTAGGTATGATGTAAGGTCTGTGGAAGTCAATTTGTGACTGAAACTGAAAATTTGTAGCTGAAACAACTGGTAGAGCATTCCAGACTTTGACAACTCTATGTCAAAGTAGAGTTGACCTGCTGTTAAGGTTCTGACAGATGCCCTAATTAACTTGAGTCTCGAGCCAAGTTTCAAAATAAAACCAGTTGTTTATTAGGAGAGACATGTCAGCATCTACTCAGTGTGAGGTCAACTCTACTGTATGTATGGCTTAACTTTGCCCGTGTTTCCCTCCTCCCCTCAGTCTATGTCATAAATTGCATTATCTAACAAGGCACTCCAGCAAGTTGTAGAATTCCATGCCTCACTAGCCCGCTGTGGCAATCTGAGATCCGACCCTGGAAGAAGGTATGTGTGGAAGGTGCTCCCCCTTTCTGCTCATGGCAACTCGAGAGCAGATTGGAAGTACTTTGTGAGTTGACACTCTATTACAGAAATCATATTTTTCGCAGTCAAGTTTAAAATGATTTACACTGAGTTTAAGCGGTTGTTAGCACGCATATTATTGCGATTAAAACAAAAAAAAGCCATTTACAGGTAAAACATTACTATGCATAATTTTGTATGTGATACCTAGGTCTGACCAGAAGCGACACGGTTCCAAGTTATCCAAACTAAGAATTTCAAGCCTAGTAGCATAGGGAATTCTATTGTGCACAGAAGAGTGCAAGATTTTTCTCGTGAAATATTTCTGAACCCGCTCAATTGTACTGATGTCAGATATATGATGGGGATTCCAAACAGTTGAAAAATACTCTAAGATTGGTCTAGCATAAGTTTTATAAGCTCTAATTAGTAATATAATGTTTGCAGAAAAAAATGTGCAAAATTAAATTTATAACTCTTTAAGTCTTTTTTTTAGCAACTGCTGTTAAAGTGAAATTTGGAGCATAGGTTGTCAGAGATAAGTACACCTAAGTGCTTGACAAAGTGAGGGTCATCAGCTAGTTCAATGCCACCTAGCTTATACTTGACATTCTGATTAAGTTTACCAATATGTAAGACAGAGCATTTATTGATCAAAATTTGAAGTTGCCAAATAGATGACCATTCAGACACATAGACAAGATCATTTTGCAAAACAACAAAATTATCTGTAGTATTAAGTAATTTTACATCATCCGCAAAAAGGACCCAATTGCTCTTAAGTTGATCACATAAATCCTTGATATAGAGCAAGAAAAGTGTGGGACCTAAGCCGCTGCCTTGCAGAACACCATTGTTTGCTGATGCAGGATTAAACAATGAGTTCTCTATTTTGACTTTCTGAAGACAGGAAGGCAGAAATCCACTTGTGCAAAGCACCAAAATGCTGTGAGAGTTTAAGTTCAATAGCAGTTTATCATGTACTACTGTATCAAAAGCCTTATTAAAAAAAATCATGTAAATTGCATCAACATCTTTGCCTTGATCAAGACATGTAGTCCAGATATTTTTACAGTGCAAAAGTTCTAGATTACAGGACAAGTTTTTCCTAGGGCCAAACTGTTTGTCAGATAGCAAGTTGTCTCTAAGTGGTGAACAATGGATGATTCCATAACGTTGCATGTAACACAATGCAAAGAGATTGGTCTATAATTTTCAACTGAACAAGGCTCCCCTTTTTTAAAAATTGGTATAACTATAGCTGATGACCATAGATCAGACAGAGAAGTAGTTTGAAATGATACTTTGAAAATTGTGCACAAAGGTTCAGCTAGGACGGTAGCAAGCTTTTTCAAGAAAAAAAAAACATATAAACCATCTGGTCCTGTGGATAGTGATGGTTTTAGATTACATAATGCTAATTCAACATTATTTACTGTAAATTTAATATTCAGCAATTTGCTACAAGTATTTGTGGTTCGACTTGCAAATGAGGGACTGCAACCACTGTTATCCACAAAAACTGAACTAAAAATGAATTGAACTAAACATAACATATCAGTATCGTTAGTAGGGTGTTGACTTTTTTAGCATTAGCATTACTATGCTATGTTTTTTAGGGATACATATGGGAAAATATAATTGGAGAGCCAGTCTATGTGGAGTTAGGTTTAGTTCTTCATAAATTCAGAGACAAAAATTGACAGCACCATTGGATTTGTGCCAGTTTTGTACACTTAGGAAATCTCTTACTTTTCAAGCTTGTCTTATTTATGTTTCATGTTAAAATACATGGTTAGATCCAATTGGAGGCAAATCCATTTAGATGTAGGTTTAGATCTCCATGAATTCAAGCAGCAAAATGGAGATCATTAAGAGATCTGCATAGCATTGGTATGCTTACGAGGGCACTGACATTTCAGGCCTGCCTTATCTACCTTTCTTGGAAAAATTACATGGGAATATCTCTTAAGGGAGCTACTCAACTTGGAGTTAGGGTTAGATCTTTGTTAATTCTGAGAGAAAAATGGATATTGCCAATAGATTTGTGATGCATCCATAAGCTTTGGAGAGCACTGACCTTTTGATTCTACCTTTTGTAGTTTTTCTGGGGGGAAAACATGGGAAAATCACATTGTAGGGAAATCAACAGAGTTAAATCAGCATCACATTGTTGGGTTACAAGTGTCATACACGTGTTAAAGAGAGGATTTTGTATTTTGAAATTTTAATGCTCTTTTTGTCATGTATCTCTTTTTTCATAATTCGTTTTTGGGAATGGCTCCTCTGGGGTTCATCTTATAAAACATATGGCTGTATAAAGGTTTAAAGATAATCTTCATTTTGAAGTCATTCATGAAGTGATGAGCTGCTCCTTTTAAAGAGGAAACAAGGCTATTATTTTGTAACCTTTCATATCATTTCTGGGAATTATTTAAGTTCATCCAGTAGCTGGAAGATATTGTTGTAATGTGCTAAAACACATGTAGAATACAAGTAGTCCTCAACCACAACTGAGCCAAAAATTTATGTTGTTAAATGAGAAATTTGTTAAGTGAGTGCTCCATTTTATGACTTTTCTCCCCAAATTTGAATCACTCCAGTTCTTAAATTAGTAACATGGTTATTAAGTGAATCTGTTTTCCCCATTGACTTTGCTTGTCAAAGGTCCCAAAGGGGATTACAGGGATACTGCAGCTGTCATAAATGTGAATAAGTTGTCAAACATCCAAATCTAAATCATGTGACCAAGGGGATTCTGCAATGGTCATAAGTGTGAAAATGGTCATAAGTCACTTTTTTCAACGCCATTGTAACTTTGAACAGTCACTAAATGAACTGTTAGTGAACATCAAGGACTACCTGTACTCCTCTGATTACTGGATGTGCTTAGAAACAATATTATATGTCATGGCTCACCTTTTCCGGACCATGTGCCCAAAGAGCAATGTGCATGCATCCCCATGCCTGTGCCCCACCCCCACGCATACACCCGGCACCCTGCATGCGCACCCCACCTCTGCCCATGTGCGCGCCCCCCACATGCACCCCTCCCCTCCTCCCATGCATGCGCAGCAGAGACCCAAAGACCAGCTGGCTTGTGGGAGATACACACAGAAGTGCAGCGAGCTGAACTGGGGCAACGACTTCCATGCCCACAGAGAGGGTGCTGCATGCCATTATAGTTATATGTCATTGTTTTACCTCATCTAACAAAAGACAGCCTCTAAAACACAGGGCATTAAAAAAAAATAAACGTAAGCTGCAACTGTCTTCACTATTATTTAGAAGCAAGATCATGTCTTGATAGATCTACTTAGCAATATAAGCTTACCGAAATTTATTCTTAGTTTATTTATCACCTCCCTCCCCGATTCCTCATCTCTGCACATAAAAGACATTTATAAAAAGAGATGAAAAGTAAGATTTCTTATTATTCCCACTGTGTACAGGTTGCCATTAATGCTGCAGAACAGCAACATATTTGTGGTTCAACAACTAAAGCTGATTCAAAGGAGGAAGCTGCCCATTCATTTCTTTTTGTAAAATTTATATACCATTTCAGTCTGAATGGCTCAATTTTTTATTTTTAATACAGATTCCAATGGAAAATTGTATTCTCTTTCTTCCTGTCTTTTTGTCTTCATGTACAAAAACGATGCTCCAAGATTTCTTTGAGGTCTAGGCAGGTAGAAAAAAAAAGATCTGATTTTCCATAATTATCATATATTTTAGTTCCAGATCATTTTCAGGCTCATTCCATGTAGAGGGATGTTATTTGGGGATTTTTTTTAGAAGGAATATAATTGGAAAAGTAAAAAAAAAAAAAAATAGGGGAAAAAAAGAAGTAGGAATATATATTTTTTTTTGTATAACTGCAAAGTGGGAACGCCATAGAGTCCATCTCCCTATCTCATTAGAATGTAGCACATTTTTATGCAACCCTGTGAAACTTGCTCACAAGATATGAGCACCGTGGGAGCCTTTGCAATATAAATTGATTATATAGCCATACAGATATGAACCTATGTCCCTATATTTCAGAGAGTGAGACATTTTATGATCTTGGCTGTTCAGAGACCATTAAATGCTGACATGAAAAAAGCAGGCATAAGGGAGAAAAAGCAGTACATTCAAATATATGAATTTGCATATACTCTATTACTTTTTATGGCACCTCCACAGTGCAAATAAGCTTATATTTCCTTGCATTTTCTATTGGGCTGAACCCTTGCATTTTATTCTAAGTGAGCTTCTGTATTTCCCACACATCGTGAAGATTATTACGGATATTGAACAGTTGCGGATTCCTTTGCATGCTATCCAGCTTTGAGAAGTTAGAAAAGCAAGTTACGCTGGCTGTAACTCGACAGAAGACAGCACAGAACCCTGGGGTGGGAACTGAGGCATTTAGAGATAAAATGGAAACTGCACTTACGATGCTTAAAAGTCCTTGGATGACAAATGTGGAAGCCAACTGGAGTGAAAGTCAAAGCTCATTTTCTTAATGGGGCGGTTCATATGCATCAGCTTTGTCATAATATTACTGTAGTGATCTTGAAGACCGGTGCTGCTGAATACTATAGTTGGTCTGCTTTTGGTTTCATGCTGTTCCATTTGGCTTCATGCCCTTCTTGGTTCCCCAATTGCTGAACCTGCCAGGTGTGAAATGAATACAGTATTTGTGCTGTTTCACCTACATGTGTGTCAGATTGATTTGTCCCTTGCTTCTTTCTCTACATATACTGTATTTATCATGGCTTGGCTTTTATTGCATTGATTCCCTGTATGTGGGTTGAGGAGTGAAATTGTGGCAAACTGGTTGTTTTTGACCTACCAGTATTAATGTTTGCATTTTCTTATAATAGTAGGAAGGAAGCAAAAGTAATAGACTGGGGGGCAGGTTTGTACAGCATGTTTCAAGTCTTCAGAGCATGCCTGATCTTCGGAAGCCAGGTTAAAGCCAGGAGAAAAAAAATGGTTGCTTTAAGCTACCTGGCAAGGTTGTGTCTGAAGAAAGAAATTGAATCAGGACTTTCTCATTATAATTTACTGCTGTTCACCCAATGCTGCATAAGCTCTTCTTACCTTTACCTGGATACTTCTGATTCATAGCTGCAAGCAAAGACACTAATAATCATGTGGAGAAAATGTTGTTTCTAATAAAAATCTTCATGAAGACCTTTCCTCCAGTCAATATATTGTATTTTTCTAAAAAAAAGAAAAAGAAAAAAACCTTGCACAGCTCCAGGGCACTTCTATCATCTTTAAATCAGTAGAGCTCTAGTAAGAAGATATTTTGATCGCTCACTCTGTTCTGCTTGACTCCTTAAAAGTTGGTTAATAGCATTAATTATTACATATCCAGGTGGCAGTTGCCTTGTAGGGTACAGTTTAGAATAGTAATGGCTAATCATTTCATTGCTGCATGCTGAAAGTGTGTGCATGCACCCATAATGCAATGCACATGTGATCTCCCCTCTCCCCGCATGCCCTGTGCATGTATGTGTGACCCCCTGCATGCATCCTGACCACCTGCACATGTGTGCACACACGCCCGCATATACCCTACTCCCATGTATGTGCGTCAGAGACCCTAAAACAAGCTGGCTGGTGGGAGACACATGCACATGCACAATGGAGAGAAACTGGGGAGACAGCTCACATGCCCACAGAGAGGGCTTTGTGTGCCACCATCATGTATTTAGAATAATGGAGAGTATCAATCAGGTAAGCATTCAGGAACACAATTAGAATAAATTGAAACAACAGCACACAAACCCATATATATATGTTGTATTTGTGCTGATAAATAAATAAAGGGAGACTAGTATAGATCTATTTCTATTTCAAGCTATTTAGCTCTCATCAGCTAGCCATACCCTTACTGGGATTTGAACCTGGGCTATATTACATATTAGGCAGACATCTTAGCCATTAGGCCACAGGCACTGATCCGTTATCAGCCAAGTCAGGGTGAAAGGTATCTATTAGATTTTACAACCCCCGGTATGCCCAAATATGGGAGAAAGATCACTACTTCCATTCTCTGTCCTTCGGCTCGTCACAAGAGACCATCCAGGCAGAAACCCAATATTTTTACTGTTGCCTTTTTGTTACATTTGTTGTATTTGTGCTGATAAATAAATAAAGGGAGACTAGTATAGATCTATTTCAAGCTATTTAGCTCTCATCAGCTAGCCATACCCTTACTGGGATTTGAACCTGGGCTATATTACATATTACGCAGACATCTTAGCCATTAGGCCACAGGCTCTGATCCGTTATCAGCCAAGCCAGGGTGAATTGTTATCTGTTATTCTATTATTCTGATTGAGTGTATTTTAGATATCTTCTGAAGACCTGCTCAAGCTTACTTGATGCAAATCTTAATATCTTGGTATGAACTTCTCTTCTCCCATTTCTTCCAGCTTTTAATAGAATATGTTGTTTATATAATTTCTTTTTTATCCTGGTTTATCTTAATGGGATATCATGGACAATGTTTTAAGATGCCTTTATCTAAAAATAGATTAAATAAAATAATCCTCATGAAAGCAAAATGGAAGCGGCACCTGTCTTCACTAGCAGACGGAGCCCAGGTTTTTGAAAAGTAACCCAGTAAATGTCCCTGGCCTATTAATATTCATTATTTGGCCTTTCTAGCAGGCTAATGTAAGATTACTCTCTTGCCCATCCATGATCTGGAGAGTGAGAAAAATGAGAAACCCATAAAGCAATTTCTTCATTTATTTCACAATCTCTTTTTAAGGCTTGGTGAATATCCCCATGTTTTGAAACATTAATATGAGGTGGCTTTCTCATTAGCCCCTGCTAATTCTAAAACCATAGGAAATGTTTAAAAACCATACACCCACACATACACATAACATGGTTATAGAAAAAACACTTTTGGAAATATGCAAATCACAGCAAATCCTATTTTGCAGTGAGGTTCAGTGGGCATTTTGCACATAAGAGAAGTTCTTAGAATATTACTGGAGGGGAAGGGGAATGCCTTGTTACAAGGATCTTCCAGCAATACATTTGCATACGTTTTGGAATGAAGTCTTAACACATGTAGATTTTTCACATAGGCTGCTTTAGTTCTTGTGCTAAAATTTAGTTATCTGCAGGTATAGATACTTTATACTGAATTTGCTTTTGTGCAGCAGGTACTTAAATTGGGATGACTTCAAATAGTTCACAAATGGATAAAATTAAACAGGTTGTTAAATGCCTTCTGAGTCTAATAGGAATATAAATTTTAATTCATTTTGAGTTGTATTATGCCTTCTATTCTCTTAGAAGTAGACATTGGGATGAATTATTTGTTACATTCGGTAACAATGTGCAATTTTTGAAAGAAATTTTATAACAAGTTGTGACAACAGTCTGAATGAAACATTCTTTTGAAGTTCCAGTCCTACAAGTGGACTTAAGACCAATAGACTGGCTCTCCGATTTACAAGACAGCTGGAGAATGGTGCTCAAATATAAAGCCCCAATTGTTATTATCATATGCAAAATGAAGTGAGATATTTGTTCTTTTGAAGCTATTTTGTAGAGCAACACAGCTGTCTCGTGTCTAAGATGAAGAACTTTTTCTACTTCTATTTCTTTTTTCGGCTTCTTAATCTTTCCACAATATATTCCCTCAGTTGCAAAAAGGCTTATAGTGGCCCTGTGCATGCATGGAAGATTTTGCAGTCCTTCTAGTAGCTGATACAACTCTCAGAATAAGGTTGCCAAGCATCTCATTGAAGAAAATAATATGGCTCTTTGCCTCAAAATTACATTGTTTTTGTGGTGCAAAGGGTTTTGTTGAGGCAATCAATTTTAAGCTCTCCTTATTTTAGCAATTACTACTACCTCGAAGAGCCACTTTGGTGTAATGACTAAGGCATCAAGCCAGTGGTGGGTTCTGGTCCCATTGCAAATGGAACGGTGAAACGGGGCCCAGCATTCCCCACATGTACACATGCAGCATATGCACACATGCGCACATGTGTCCTTACCTCTACAACACCTCTGTGATGCTCCAGCTGTTCGGAGTGTTGTGCAAGCACGGTATGCTCCATTCGCTTGTGCGGAAGTGCCAAAGAGCTTAAATACAAGTAAGGAGCTCGGGTGGGCAGGTGGGCCCTACAAAGCACCATACCAGAACGGTACCAGGTGCTCCCGGCAGGCACTAGTACGCCCATACCGGGACGTATCACCTGCAACCCATCAAGCTGAAAACTGGGAAACCAGGAATTCTAGCTCCTCTTAGACCCAAAGCCAGCTGGGTATACTTGCACTAGTCACTTTCTCTCAGCCCTAGGAAGAAGACAATGGCAAACCACGTCTGAAAGATGTTGCCAAAAAATTGCAGGGACTAGTCCAAGCAATGCCAGAATATCAAATACAACAATATGGGGTAAAAAAAAAAACACTGTCTGAACCTTCTGTATGCATCAACTTACTTTGTAATTTTAAGTTTTGCTGTATGTTATGCGGATAGGTTTTACAGGAAATGTAATTAAAGCTGATTTTTTTTCTAGACACCTACTTTCTAAGCTCAATGAATTTCTGGATACCATAAATTAAGATTGTGTCTGATAGGTTTCATGTTAAAGCAATCTCATTATATAAGTGGAGCATGGGGCTTAGCTTATGCAGCACTGCAGATCTGAAGGCAGCTGTAGCACCTGAATCAGAGCAGGAAATGCAAGCCAGTGTGGACAAATTTGCAACAGCATGGGACAACTTAGTCCTACTTATTAACATAAAAAAACCAAAGTAATGCATCAGCCAACTCCAAAAGCCCAACACCAAGAGCCCACCATCACAGAGCGATCCTTTGCAAAGCAGAGCTGAGGACTACGTCCAATTTCTCGCGGATAAAGTTGCTCGGCTTCGGGCAGACCTGGACTCCAATCTTGCAGAACCAGCTGAGGTACCAGGACATCACTGGATTGATTTTCAGGCTGTTACCCCTGAGGACGTGGACAAGGCCATGAGAGCTGTAAGTGCCTCCACATGTGTACTGGACCCGTGCCCCTCCTGCCTGGTTGTTAACAGCAGGGAGGTGACACGGGGCTGGATCCAGGCAGTTGTTGCCGCCTCCCTTCGGGAGGGGGTCTTTCCCCCTGCATTAAAGGCGGCGGTGGTGAGACCTCTCCTGAAGAAGCCATCTCTGGATCCAGCCGTCCTAAACAACTATCGTCCAGTCTCCAACCTCCCCTTTGTGGGGAAGGTTGTTGAGAAGGTGGTAGCCTTTCAGCTCCAGCGGTCCTTGGAGGAAACCACTTAACTAGATCCCTTCCAGTCGGGTTTCAGGCCTGGCTACAGCACGGAAACCGCTTTGGTCGCATTAATCGATGATCTCTGGAGAGCCAGGGATGGAGGTCACGCCTCCATCCTGGTGCTCCTTGACCTCTCTGCGGCTTTCGATACCATCGACCATGGTATCCTTCTGCGATGACTGCGGGAGGTGGGGGTGGGAGGCACTGTCTTATGGTGGTTCTCCTCTTACCTCTCGGACAGGTCACAGTCGGTGTTGGTCGGAGGGCAGAGATCGACCCCTAGGCCCCTAACGTATGGGGTGCCGCAGGGTTCGGTCCTGTCCCCCCTCCTCTTTAATATCTACATGAAACCGCTGGGTGAGATCATTCGACGGCACAGGAGGCAATGCGTGGAAGCTAATCAAGGAGAGAAGCAACCTAGAACTGAGGAGAAATTTCCTGATGAAACAACTAATGAGTGGAACATTTTGCCTCTAGAAGTTGTGAATGCTCCAAGACTGGAAGTTTTTAAGTAGAGATTGGACAATCATTTGTCTGAAATATATAGGGTTTCCTGCCTGAGCAAGGGGCTGGACTAGAGGACCTCCAAGTTCCCTTCCAACTCTGTTATTTTGAATAGTCATCCGAGGGTCAGTTTCAAAGGAAAAATCAAGAAAGTCCAGTTGCCTTTTGAAAAAGCACTTTTGCAACAAACACTCAAGGACAATATTCTTGTTCTGATCAAACACTATAATAAACAGATTGCTAATTATGATTGAACCTGGAGGAAAAATTGTGACTTTTGTTAAAAATGCCAACCAAGCTTTTCAAGTTTTTATCAAACATTATTGCTCTAAAATATTTTATATATAATCAAAAATATGGAAAAAATGGTACTAGGTCTTTTGCCTTCCTACCATACCCCATAATTGAGCCTGAATTAAGGAAAATACAATTAATAATACAGCTTTGGAGTATGTTCTTGTTAATTTCTGTAATTTAGCTGACATGTATGCAATCTCACTTATGCAGTAACATGAAATTTGATGAGATATAGTGATTGCAAATCATGGTTCCCCCCCAAATCTACAAATTAATCCGAACAGTGCCTTGTGAATTTCATTTTTGAAACTTACTTATCAATATATTTTGCATCTCTTTTGGTGTTCATGCATTTCTTTTTTTGTTTATTCCTTCAGGCGTGCCATACAAAGTTTAATGAACTGAGCACCAAAAACTGCAATAATCCTAATAAAAAAAATCTTTTTGATTAGGAATAAATTCTGTTCTGGAGTTCACTGAAATCCTTTCCTTTGTAAATGCTGTGTGGTTCCTTTTAGTTGGCTGTAATTACAATAATTGATAGGGAAAAAGAGAAAGAGAGAAAAAAAGAGAAAAATCTTTAATCCTAAATTTAACAGTAAGTGGCCAAGAACCACTTACTGGCAATTTTGCAATGAGGCAATAGAAATGACATTTCTTTGACTTGCATAATAACAATAAAAGTTGAATAATAACAGTGTATCATGAGGCTTTTTAAATAAGAGTGGGTGATGGTGAATGGCTGCTAAATTGAAAGAGAACATTTTCCTGTCAGGTATAGAATTGTAAATTGTTTCAGAACTTTCCAATAGGTGAATACTGCCTTTGGTCTGTCAAACGATTCTCTGCTCTTTTGCTGAAATAACACAAGCCTGTGAAATTAAGCTGTTTTCTTTTGTTTACAGACATTAGATTGGGCCATTTCAAGGTTGCTTCCACAATCATGACAGTATAATGTTGTCACTTCTTGACACAATTCATTTTGTTTTGAAGTCAGAACAAGATACTTTCTTCTAACCTTGAAAGATGTATCAGATAATTTATTTTCAAGTGTTTGATGAAGCATTTGAGATGAAAATGTTTAAACCTGAAGCATTTTGTACAGCCTAATGTTGATGCAAAAATGTAAATGAAGAACATATTCAGGCCATGCTAAACTTCCCTCTCCTTACTTTTATTTTAACATTATATTAACATTTTGTGACAAGTTTAGTCCGGTAAGGAGTTTTATATGCAGCTACATCTGTTGTTATTTTTTACATTTACTATTGTATTGCAAATATTATTTTTCTATCTTTATCAATGAACCATTGCAGTTCCATCGTTTTGTTACAACAAAAGCTAAACTGTTGGTTTTAGTAACTCCCTTTTGCACTTCTCATTCACAACCAGGTCACCTTAGACCCAATTTATAGGAACATGGTTATGTGAGCAAATGTGCAAAATATTTCGGATATGCTCTATAGAGCATTCCCAAGTTTCTGATTCAATGGCCTGGATATGTGTAAGTTGATACATATTTATGAGTATGATGCCAAATATTTCAATCGTATCTAACAAGAGTAGCATTTTCAAACTTGAAATTGAAAAAAAAAGAGTTAAGATCTCCTATTTGTTTATATAAATGAGAAACAAGTATTCTGGAGAAGCAGGTTCTCTATTTCACAGGTTGAGGCATTGCTCAAAGTATAGAAAATAAGCAAATACCAACCAATTTATCTTTCTACCTGGAAGTAAGAAGTTAATCTGGTATCTGACTGAGGCAGTAGAATACATTTCCTTCATTGAATGCAGCAGTTCTAAAGGCAGTAATATATTGGACATTTTTTTAAAATGATCTAACAGAAGATGGGTGATTTGTGTGTGTGTGTGTGTGTGTGTGTGTGTGTGTGTGTGTGTGTGTGTAATAATTGTTGGAGAGCAAGGGCACAAGACAAATATGATCCTGATTTGTGAAATAAATATGGCCAGTGTTGTATATTATAAATAGGTTGTGCTATCTTATTTTATTTTATTTTGGTTTGGAAGGAATTTGAGAGTTTTTTGTTTCTAAAGTTTGTACAAAGAGTTTTATGTCAAAGTTTTAATAGCTCCAACAAAAAAGAGGTTCAGAATTTTGGGGACTTCTTTGAGATCCAATATTTCAGATACTCAGGCATATTTTATCATTAATGGCCCCTAAAAATGTGAACATGTTCTATGATCATAATGTGATATGCAGACTTATTTTACGCCCTTGAAAAATCAGTGTATTGTATCGAATATTCAAACTTGATTATTCTTTATGATGGAGCTTTATGGTTTATTATTTTTATAATGTGATGGTGATCATAGAATGGTGTTTATACCAATGGAATAAAAAAACAGAGACTGTTATAAATTCAGAAAGCATGAAAGGGGTTCATCCCAAAGTGCAATCTGATTTAAGTTTTAAATCCTGATTTAAGGATTTCAGCCTTTTCCTTTTTCCTTTATTTCAGAAAGCAACCAATACAAGGGGCAACCAATCGTAGAAGAAGAGAGATATAAAATACAAAATTATGGTAAAAAAACAAAATAGAGATCTACATTTTGCTAGAGATGTACTGTACAATAAATAGGGAATACTGAACATCTAACCGACAAAGTATAACAATTTGCTGAGATTGTTGTTTACTGAAATGTGTTATGTATACATATAAACCCTGAAATGTTATACACTAGTTATCATTCTTTGACTTAGACATATTTTCACAAGATTTGGTTACATGCCACTGAAGAAATCCATTCATATTTAACTGTATGTTTTCAGAAAGGTGTAAGCCAAATTTTAGTGAGATTGCCTTTGGACAAGAGCTTTAGCATCACACTTGTAGATTTATTGTACCCTATCATTTTCCTTAACAACAGAGAGTCTGAGATACAAACATAGTAGCATCATCTTGTGGAGAAATACAGTGATATTCATTTCTTGTTGATGTTTGCTAGCCCCATATCTTTCTTTCTTTCTTTCTTTCTTTCAGTATGTATGTATGTATGTATGTATGTATGTATGTATGTATGTATGTATGTAGATATTTATGTGTTTATGTGTTTATGAAAATCTCCCTCTCTAACAAAAATTATCTATTATTTGCTATTAAACTCCATTTAAGAACTTTGTCCCTCCTAAATCTGAGACAACACAAGAAAGTGAAAAAATTTATCTATATTTGATACAGGATTGGTGATATAATGTATAATTCTAAGTATATATTATAAATATATCTTGTTGATAAATAATTTTAATAAGGAAGTAATTAAAAATTGGTATATATATGAAGTGATTATTTAGAATACCTTGTTGAAAAATGAAGGAATAACATCTTTGTTTGAATGTATGATGTACAAGGACAATAATGAACATAACCATACTCGATAGTTCATTGGTGGGACTATACATAATGGAAAACAGTGATATACAAATATAAATGGTTGGTAAATCTTTTTCATATCGGGATATGTGATTATATAAAGGTATATTGTTATTAAACAGACAATCAAGAATGTAAGGGAATTAGGTTTATCGGGAAAAAAATATTAATCGTAATTGAATATACATTGTACAATGAAAGTGAGGTATTTAGTTATATTAGATGAAAAATCTGTGATTGTAAATGTAATTGAGAATATGGATGCAAAAACACTTGTAACCAAATGACATGCTGTATGTAATGGATGAGAATTTTTTTATGTCAAAATAAAATAAATAAATAAAAACATTTAGCTTGAGAGCTACCAAAACAGAATGTGTAAAATACATTTAAATAAACTCAATTTTGCCCCTTTGTGTTTAAACTTTAAAGTAAAATCTCACATTTGACTTCTCCTGCTCCTCCTCTTAAATTCAAAAATGGCTGAGGTATTTTTTTCCAACAAAAGAAAGTCTCACAATGGAGCTGCTGTTTACCAGATTGCTTCGAGACAAATCAGACAAATGTATTTGCAGTGATTATTGTGAAGAAATACTGAACCTCAAAGCCTATTCAGTCATGTATTGCTTTTCTTTTTTTCACAGTTTCACTTTGGTCTTAAAGTCACAATTTCTGATTGATGTCAATCATTATTCATAGCACATTTCTGGTAACGATTTCATTATAGCTCCAAAGCATTATCTCCTATTTTGATCTGTCAATACTAGAATCAGGAATAAATCCCATTTGATTCATATGATTCATTGTCATAAATTGATATTCAGACTTCTTACCACATTCAATCTATATTCTCAACTGATTGGTTTCTCATGAGGCTTAATTTTTTGCATCTAAGGCAAAATTAAAAGAACAATAATAAGTCTAGTGATATTTTAATTAATACTTTAATTATGTTTGGTTTTTTTTTAAAAAAATATAATCATAATTTTATTTTGTTGTGTTGTCCAACCTGGCCATCCTTGTGAAATTGATAGATAGCTAAAAATAAATAAATTTCCAAAATTTCATTTTTATGCTGTCATAAAATTTTAACAGAGTCAAATATAGTAGAAATTTGTTTTTTCCTACCCTAAACTTTTTATTTAAAACACTAATAAGACAATTAGTTACATAGCATACTATATTTAGAAAACGGTGTTGAATTTTTTATTTTAATATAACTTGTGTAATAGAAATTTGTGTTAATTTGATTTCTCATAGTGACTTACAATATAGTTACCATTCCTATATTTATTATGAATTATGATTCCTTTAAAGTTATAATTATGTTTCTTCAAGAGTTTCTGTTAGTGTTTTTCTTCCACATTTATAGATTTTTAGAAGACTTCACTATTAAAAGGAGAAAATGCTGAATTAGCTGTTTTGTCTAGTTTGTGGAATGAAGAGCAAGTTGAATTGACCTACCAAAAAGATGACTATGCCTTATAAGAATTTTTATGATCATTGAAGAAGAAGGTCTGATAATATCATTTTTATTACAAATATAAATTGCAACCATTAATAGAACCTGAGTAGTTGTTTCTCTTTCTTTTTCTTTTTCACTACAGCTATTCTTAAATGCTGTATCTGAAAACATGAATCACATCTGAAGATAGGTGCAGTGGCCAAAGTGGGAATATTAACAGCTATTGGACATTAAATGGAAGGAAGTTGTACACAAAAGCTTTCTGAAACATGGTGTGGCTGATGATGGAAGTATTATACATATGTTCAGAAGACAGGGTAAGAAACAATGGTTTAAATTATAAGGAAGTTGATTTTGAGTGGATGTCAAGTAAAAATTTTATACACAAGGGTACGAGTTGTTCAACAATGGAACAGATGTTCTGGCCTAGGCTTAACAAAATCATGAAGCAGACTCAGTGTCCCAACAAAACCTCTTTTTATTAAGCTAATGTGAATTCCTCTCATTCACACCCAGAAAACAATCTTTCAAGGGTGAATTTACAACCACAGACCTTATCAGGCTTGGAGAGCTGCCAGACTGATATCTTCCAAACACAATGCTGTACAAGAAAATACTTGGCAAGGAGTCTGAGAGTTACGAACAAATCTTCATACTAATTAAGTGAACTAATTGTCTCCTGGACAATTAGTTCGCTATTTGTCCTCTTTCGTTCTTTGTACCCTTTTGTTCTTTATTCTTATGCCCCACTAAACTCTGACTCCAAGGGCAGCTGATAACTGTCAGACAGCCCTGGTCCCATCTCTGCCTCCGACACAGAGTACTCATCAGAGCCTTCTCTAGACTCCAGGACTGGCCATGTTCCTCCCAAACCACCTCACTGTTTGAGTCTTCTGCTGGTTTTTGGTTGGCCACAGCAACAGATTGCCTTAGGAGATGGTAGAGTCGCCTTTCCTGTTTTTTTTTAAAGAGGCTCTAGTAATGAATTCCTGCACTGGTTGGAACATAAGATTCTTAACATTGTTTCCAACTCTTTCATTCTATGAAGCTATACTTAAAGGTTCTCAAAGCAATTGTCCTGAACATGGTTCTATTTGTCTTTTTGTCTATTTGAAGTTTGATTCTACAGTGAATAGTAATTACTTCTATCTTATCAAGCTTTCTTGTTCATCTTTGACATATTTTTTCCTGACAGTCCTTTGGAAACTTTTAATATATTTTTCTTAATTGAACCTTTGCATATCATATAGTTAAAATGAAATTCATTACCATCATATGTAGTTGATTTAAGATGGAAATGGACAGATTCATTTCCCTCTTAAATCTATCCTATATGATGGCAATGAATTTCAGTTACATGGATTGCAAACAATATAAAACATGTCTAACATTTGGTTGTGAGATTCTTGAATGCAGCTGGTTGACCACTGGTTGATACAGAATTCTGGATTATATGGGCCATTGCTCTGATTAAGCAAGATGATTCTCAAGGTCTTATGGGCTTATGAAAGGCAATGAAAGACTGAGTATATAATGTCCCTAGTATAAATTATTACTTCTCCTTCATTATTTTCAGGTTTGATGATCCCAGAACACCTTCCCCAAATCTCTTTTTACACAATTGAAACCAGAACATCCAATGCTACCAAGATACTTGATCATTATAATATAGTGACTTCTCTCTCACTACACTTTAAGAGAAGTGGGATTTACTGTAGTATCAGAGAAGATTGGCATTAATTTGCATCTACTATCAATTTGGATAGGTGTTCCAGTTCAGCATTTAATAAGCACAGTGAACATTCCTGAACTGGTCAGTTGAACCTCCAAGTTATAAAGTTTGCCTCTATCACAATCAACGACTGTGATTTTTTTAAAAAAATCTTCCTAATAATATCTAAATCAGGAATTTGGAGAAATGTAATGCTTTCCTGGATACCTTTTTTAAAGGAAAATATAAACATTCAATCTTAGATAAAATGGAACAGGAAGAATGATCTTTTTCAAATATATATCAGATGAAAAGCTGTTTGCTTTCTAAATATTCAGAGGTATTTTTTTCTAACACAAAGGAACTAATTTTGTGAAACCACCAGTTTTAAGTGTATGGTTATAGACAAAATGTTATGCTTTATCTCTAAGGACAGTCTATTCTGATCCGCGTTGATTTTGTTTACTTTTAAAAAGTATTCTCCCTGTTTGGTGCTTATCTCCACAAATCAGTGTTATTTTAGTATGAACACACACACTCATATCTCTAAAGAACTGTATAAGAGAACACTTTCAGTTATTGCCATGGCCAAAAAATAGGAAATTTAAATTGATAACAACAGCACAAGAGAGTAGAATAAAATGACATTTAAAGGAAGCTAACATAGTGCACGTTTTTGTCCCAGAGAGTAGTCTGGTAATAGCAATTATTGTAGCTTTTGCCACTGGCAGTGCGTGAATTATGAAATACTCATGCATCTGAGTTCTTTAGTTTTGTGTCCATATTTATTAGCTCTGTTGGCCATCATGTCTACTGCATTTTAACTTACAATTTAAATACAGTTAGTCTTTTGTGGTTTTTCCTTAGAATGAATGTACTCATATATGTAGAAATACAGGATTTACTTACAGAGAAACACAGAAATCTCCCTGTGCAAAATCAAATCATTGATACCTATATTCACTACAGTTATGTTGGGCAGTTGATCTCCAGAGTTCAAATATGAGAGGGGAGCCAGAGAGACGAAGAGGACTAAGGTAGTGGCCCTTTAACTCAATTTCATTTGAACTTTCCTGAGGCTGGTGATTGGAGCTGCTAGCTACAAGGGAAGTCATAGAGACAAAGAATCATATATCTATAAACCAAAATAGCAATAATACATTCTAGATTAGTGCACTTGAGATTGTGATTTTATTTTATTTCAAAATTACCAGCTTAGTTCAATGTAATAGGTGTTTTGCACCTGTCTTACTCAGTACTCTTTTCAAATTTGGATACTTTCCCCTTTGTAAACAAATTACTAGTCTACATAGACAGATTACCTATCTAGAATCTCTAATCTGTGCTCTCCAAGCAGAAATTAGGTGTCCAATTTGGCCATTCCACTCTACGGAGAAGCCACGCTATCAGCCCCCTCTAGCACAAAGATCCTGCAGGAGAAGAGCAGTCTGGACAACTGTAGGATCTGGCAGTTTTGGTCGCCATGATGAAGAAAAAATGTGGAGACTCTAGAAAGAGTGCAGAGAAGAGCAACAAAGATGATTAGGGGACTGGAGATTAAAACATATGAAGAATGGTTGCAGGAACTGGGTATGTCTAGTTTAATGAAAAGAAGGATTAGGGGAGACATGATAGCAGTGTTCCAATATCTCAGGGGTTGCCACAAAGAAGAGGGAGTCAAACTATTCTCCAAGGCACCTGAGGGTAGAACAAGAAGCAATGGGTGGAAACTAATCAAGGAGAGAAGCAACTTAGAACTGAGGAGAAATTTCCTGACAGTTAGAACAATTAATAAGTGGAACAGTTTGCTTCCAGAAGTTGTGAATGCCCCAACACTGGAAGTCTTTAAGAAGATGTTGGATAGCCATTTGTCTGGAATGGTATAGGGTTTCCTGCCTAGGCAGGGGGTTGGGCTAGAAGACCTCCAAGGTTCCTTCCAACTCTGCTATTGTATTGTATTAAATAGAAATCTTCCTCAGCTTCCCTAGACATACCATTATACAAACTAGACCACTTCTGGTAGAAACCAGGCTTCCACTACTGATCTTCTTCTGTATAATAATCCCTTTATTATATAGTGCCTATTACCTCCCTTGTTAGTCCATGTGTCATTTTTGCTTGTCTGGTCCCCAGATTATTATCTCTATAAATTCTATTAGACTAAAGTTACTGAATAAAATCAACAAATTTCCCTTCAAGGGAAACACAGAATTGCGAGAAGATTGAAATGGCATCGTTGAAACTTGGCTGTCAAACATAATGGCAGCAATCCCACAGCCCACATTTTGGAGCCTCTCAGACCTCAGTAGGATACATAAATGAAGAATGACTTTCAACTGTGCAATTTTTCATGATTTATATTCAAATAAGAAGCAAAATGGGTCACTTAATCGTCTGCGAGACTAAATATGCTAATTGTGTTTTTTCAGTCCCTCACAACTCTATCCCTCTGCGAAGCTTATAACTTTCATGGTATAATTTAAGAGATTTTTTTAAAATGTATAATTCTGCTCAAAACCTAACCTAATCAAGATTAACTCAATAAAGACATTATCTTTTAATATCATTTTCCTCTTCACCATCTGATAGCTTTCCCAACATAACCCAAACAAATTGTAATTAAAAAGAAGTCAACAAAGGAATGCAATCCCCTCTTGAATTTCTCTCTCTCAAATTTTCCTAAATTGAATGTGACAAAACGGTCACCTTCAATTTAGACCCTGACTTTAAGCATTTACTGGGTTTAAAATTAATTCAAGTAACTATAGCTAATTTCAATGGAATGTATACAAATCAAACGTCTAGATCAGAATCAATTAGGATTTTGATTACTAAGTATAGGCATCTGATTTAATATTAATTATAATTGTAAAAATGATTTTCCTCCATAGATTTATTGCATACTTATAATTCTGAAGATGTTTCTGAAATATTGATGTTATCATTGGTGCTATTGTGATTATAGTGATGAAGCATCATTTTAAAAATTAAAAATCTCCCTCTCTACCTATATTCAATACTTGTTTTGGTGAATATTATTATTCCAAATTGCATATAAATGTTGAATCATAAAAATAGTATGGAATAAATTCCTAATTAGCAATCTCCATGGACACATTTTATTCTATCCTGTAATAATTATACATATACACATATTCCAATTAATACACACCTTAATGTTGTTATTCCTGTGGTTTTGAAAAAAACCCTATTAATATATAATATGAGAAGTAACATATTATACAAGTAGTCCCTGATTTGCAACCATTTCTTTAGAAATGGCCTTTTAAAAAGTGACTTTTGACCAGTCCTTGCATTTACAACCATTGTAGCATTTCCAGTCATGTCTGAGTCCCTCGGGAATAGGGCGGCATACAAACTAATAAATTGAAATTGAAATTGAAATGTGATCTGATCAAAATTTTGTTGCTTGGAAATCACCATGTATTTATTATGATTGCAGGGTCATGTGATCCCTATTTGCAAGCTTCCCAGATGGCTTATGACATTAATGGAGGAAACCAGACTCATTTAGCAACCAGATGATTCATTTAACAGTTGCAATGATTTACTTCACAAGCATGGCAAAAGCATGTCATAAAATTGGATACTACTCACTTAACCTCTTTGCTTATCAATGGAAATTCTGTTCCAAGTTGTGGTTGTAACTTGAGGGCTAACACTTAAGGACAGTGATTCTCAAACTTTTCTTCACTTTGGATCCCCTTTAAATACCTTTTGTGGCCACCAACCAACACTTAACTGAAGATTTAAATCATAACTTTTCTTCAAGTCTTCATGGACCCCCTGCAATGACATCACCCCATGATCTGCAGACCACAGATTGAGAACCACTGCTTTAGGATGTTTTAAAACAGAACAAACTAAACAAAACAGTTATTTGTGTGCATTTATATATGTGAAGGGTTGAATTCCTGCTGACTTACACCAGTCATATTGGAAGAATAGTGATTAGATCATCCCACAGAGAGACCTTAGGAGGGGGAATATTTCTACCTCCAAAGCAGATAGAAAAGTATGAACTATATGATCTTCTGCCTACTGTATTGATGAACCTGACAATGAGATATTTCAGGGAATTGTTTTGAGTCAATGAATCATCTTTGGCGCATCCTATAGGTCTTTGGGCTCACTCCTGATGAAATACAATATCTAATTTTCCATATTCTCCATAGTTTATCTAAGTTACTTGTGTTAGGGAGAAAAGACAGATGACTTTAAAAATGTAATTTGGCTTCCATAATCCAAATAGTTTCCAACTTTGTGGTTTTTTCAGGGTAGGTCAAAAAAGTTAGAACTTCCATTACCATAGGATTTGTTGCAGCAGCTTCCAAAGAATTGTAGATTGAAGACATGGAAGAGTTTTGTGTTAATATTAAATCTACATCTAATCAAGTCAGCACAGCGTTCATTTTGGTCTGAGGGCAAATATTAAGATTCCCAAACATTGTATTTTCGGCAAAAGTTTTTTTTGATTTTCATTAACCAAAGGCTATGAAATTTGCTCTTTGGCAAGATCCATTTTATGTTATCATCCTCTTTTCTTCAATATATTAATGTCATAACAAGAGACACAGTGTGCAAATAGTTGCAGGAAGCAGGATCTGCTAAGTTTTAAGATAATCAACTCCAGGGACCATCAGTATCAGATTGCATCATTGTTTAAGGAACCTTAACGTATTTCAACATCTCTTTAAAAGAGGTAACTTTAGAAAAAATAGATCTATACAGTGGTGAATTGCCATTAATAACCAAAGCTTCTTTCCAATAACACCTTCCTGACATGGATATTCAAAATCCCTTCATTAAGCACAAAGGAACAATTTGTTCTCTGGTCTAATGAAAATCTAATCTGTTATCACTTAATTCTGGTTTTTGAAGCAGCATTTTTAAATAACTTTTCATTAACTGGTATGCCTTTTCTCCCTTAGGTTAAAAATGTATTTGTCCTATTCTGACACATAGTATTTCTTGTTGCTTAGAAGATAACAATAATCTTTTGTGCGGCAGCCTTATGATAATTAATGGTGCCCGTCAGTCAGAAAAAGAAAGAAGACAAAATGAGCGCTGTAAAATAAAATCCTATAGTCATTTATTTCTTGAGTTAATATTAATTGAAAATGCACTCTCCTCTCCTTAAATGTAAGGGTTCCTTTCTTGAAAACTCTCCTGACAGGTGAAGTTAAAATCTTATTGGAATAATGTTAGGGCAAATAAATCACACTCAGCTTGTTAAAATGCTACAACTTTTTTTAAACCTCCAATAAGGTAAAATTCATTGTCAAAACACAGAAAGCATTAAAGAAAAATATCCTAATGGTCTCACTCAACTATTGTTCAAAAGGGACTTAAAAATCTGGCTCTTTGTCCAGGCCTTTTGATTAGGGAGTTTTTGCTTTGTTCCTCGTCCAGTCTACTAGTTTTGTCTTTTTTTTTTTTTTGTACTGGTTATTATTTCATTTCCGTACTTTTAGTTGTTACGAGCAACCCAGAATCATTGGGAGTTGGGTAGCATACAAACTTAATAACTAAAAGATAAACATTAAAGAAATAATAATAAATGAAGCATTCAATAGACATTTATTACCCTGGTAATGCAAATTAAAATAACAATGATAATGATGGTGAATGGAGAGGGGAAAACTTCATTATTTGGGGAAAGGTAACTTCTCTAAAGGGCCTACAGTACTGACAAAGGATAACACGGGAAGAGGTGTGAAGGCATCCATGTGTGCAAATGAAAGGAAAGGCACAAGAACCGGTTTAAAGATTTTCATTCACTGTCAGATCACAATTCTTCACATGAATGTTTCTCCAGCTTCAATTTTTATATTAGCTGTGTTCTCAGCTCACACACATAATCTATAAGATGCCTTATCTCACAAGTCTGAACTTGATATTTCCAGTGCTTCCCCTCTACCACAATCTTGAAATCTGACAGGTTCGTCCTATCCTACACCTCATTTTCAGAAGGGGCATTCCAGAGGAGCTAAAGACATGGAATCAGGCAGTAGATCTGTTGGATGGTATTCACTTACACCACAGGTGTCAAACTCAAAGCATCACGTTGTCGTCATGTGATGTTTCACAATGTTTTTCCCATGTGATGCATCCATCCCAGTTTGACACTCCTGATTTACACCAACAAAAAATGTGTCAGGGCTCAAGTAAATTGCTATAGATAGATTCTTCTTTATTTCTCTAATTGAAGGCCCTTTTTTCCCACAATGTTCATTTATATGTTCCTATCAAGGAAGATGTATCACTACTTTGCCATAACAATAAAACTTCAGGACATGGAGAGAAAAACAATAGGACACATTTTTTCTTCTTCTTTTGGAATAGGCGATTAGACATGAATTAGACATCTTGGATCATGGCTCTCAATTTACATCCAGGTTCTGGAAAGCCCTCTTTCGCTTGTTAAATAGTCATACTCATTTGTCATTGTTTCATCATTTACAACTGAATACATAATCAGAGAAGATTAATGTGATGCTGGAGTAATTTTTGCATTGTTACTTTTCCCACCAACAGGACAATTGGCCTGATTTGTTGTTATTTGCAGAATTTGCATATAACAACTCTGCATTTTTTAGTCGGCATGTCTCCTTTTCAAGCAATTTATGTTGATAATCTTGGCTGTTGAAAAGTCCTGCCTCCATGGTTCCATGAAGCTCTGATTTTGGATAATTTTGGAACGAGACAAGTGGTATAGCACTATTTAAATGAACTGCTAGATTTAGCCAAGGCTACATAGAAATGTATAGTAGAGCATACAAGTCAATAAACTTTGTTGTGGGCATTTGTTGTAGTTTTCCGCTGAATTTTTTCTATCCTTCCATTCATTCAAGAAACCAGACTTGAAGTTTATCAGCTCTTTCACTGTCATAGACCAGTTCAGCCTGTGATTGTCTGTTTGCAACCATCCGCCTCAATGAAAGTATGGACAGTGTTTTGCCACTCTCTTCTTGTTAAGGAGCGCCTTCCCTATCCTTTATATTCAGCAAGTTCCCTTCACTCACTGATTCTCATCATTGGCATCCTTCAGTCTCAAAAGACTATGGTATTGTGCTCTGGAAAGAGGTCCTAAAACGGCATTTGGTGTGGCTGAAAAGGCCAATTTGAGAGTGGCAATCCCTTCCACACTGAGAGCAGATACATTCTGTCCCCTGCCCAGCCCTCAGATTTTGCTGGCTCTGGGACTGCCTCTCTGCCCCAGCCCACTGAGCAAGGGTCTTCGCTGCAGTCGTTATTAGAATAAATTCCACAACTGTTTTTCTATCTGTTCATCCATAAACCTCCATGGAAAAGACTCTGGTTTCAAATGTGTATTAATTTTTAAGATCCTCTGAATAGTGTCTGTATTTGTATTCAGTTGCTCTTGCTGGGCAGTTGGGGATTGTGCACATAATCCAATTTCATGTAAATTTTCCATCTCAGACTTGTGCATTGAGCTTGGTAAGCTGTCTGACCAATCTTCACTTTCAGGACATGGGTGATTTTGATAGGGGAGTTTGTCTTGTGACAGAATGAGGGTTTGACTCAGAAATGGGAGGGGAATATTAAACCATTACTGAAAAATGTCAAATTCAGATTTGTATGATTGAGAGTGAGAAAGAAACTCAAAAGAATTCACCTTCATTAGGTTAGATATAAACTGACAAAAGGCTTTTAAAATTTCTGTTATAATATCCTTATCCCAGTATTTTTTAAAGCTCCTGACAATTTCTGTTTTCTGATTTTGCCTTCCTCAAAGGGCAGATGAAAAGCGACAGGATTTTTTTCAAATAGGAAACAGCATCACAACTCAGTGTATGTTCTAATTCTATAAGTTTCAGGACTAATATTTATTCTTGAAAATACATTATTTCTGTCATTGTTCATCCCAGGTAAAAATTAAATAGATCACTTCAAACTCATTGTAGATCGGAATGGTGGAAACATTCAGCTTAAAATATTGGTGCTGCAGACAAATGTGCTGACAATATTAGATCATGAGGAACTTTGGATACTTACAGCTATGATTCAGCAGCTGTTGTAAAATCATGATAAATCGGTAAAACACTATCTACTATTTTGCCCCATATATCTTCTTGATTGCATTGAAGCTTGGCTACCAGCTTCAATATCTTGGTACAAATATATAATACTCTGCCTTGCTGGTGAACAGATAACTGTAATGAAGATAAATCATGGCTCTTTCCAGCAAATGCCTTTTCGTTGACATTTACTGAACTTGCATCCAAAACCTTGCATCCAAAACCTACCTGCACCCAAAACCTACTTCTTTTCCTTTTTAAGAAAGGAAGTAGAAAAATATTTAATGTGGAAAGTATATTGTACCTATTGTGCATATTCCAAATCCTATGGCAAGGTCCATTTTCCTCTATGAGTTCATGGAGAGCAAACCCTAACGCTAAGTGGAATTTTTGTGAACGAAATTTTCCCATGTATTCTGCCAGGAAATGTATATAATTCTGGCTCAAAAGCGAATGGGACCCTAATCTTAGACATGGGCTCCAAATCCTATGGTGAGGTCCATTTTACTTTATGACTTTATGGAGAGCTAACCCTAACCCTAAGTGGAAATTTTGCAATTGGGATTGTCCCATGTATTTTGCCAGGAAATGTACATAAGTCTGGTTCAAATGTTGTACACCCTCCTAACCATACTGATGGGTTCTGAATCCAGTGGTGATGTCCATTTTGCTCTACGTCTTCATGGAGAGCTAACCCTAACCCTAAGTGGAAATTTTGCGACTGCGATTTTCCCATGTATTCTGCCAGGAAATGTACATAACTCTGGCTCAAAGGTTGTACACACTCCTAAACATCCCGACAGGGTCTGAATCCAATGGCGATGTCCATTTTACTCTATGACTTCATGGAGAACTAACCCTAACCCTATGTGGAATTTTTTCGAATGGGATTTTCCCATTCTGCATGAACTCATAGAGCAAAATGGCCATGGCCATTGGATTTAGAGCCCATCAGAAGCGTGTACAACTTTTGAACTGGAGTTATGTACATTTCCTGGCAGAATACATAGGAAAATCCCATTTGCAAAATTTCCACTTAGGGTTATGGTTAGCTCTCTATAAAGTCATACAGCAAAATGGATATCACCATTGGATTAAGAGCCCGTTGGTATGGTTAGGAGGGTGTGCAACCTTTGAGCCAGACTTATGTACATTTCCTGGGAGAATACATGGGAATATCCCATTTAGAAAAATTCGACAGGGTTAGGTTTAGCTGTCCATGAACTCATAGAGCAAAATGGACATGGCCATTGGATTCAAAGCCAATTAGTTTTGTTAGAAAAGTGTACAAATTTTGAGTTGGACTTATGTACATTTCCTGGAAGAATACATGGGAATACATGGGAAAATCCCATTCGTAAAAATTCCACTTAGGGTTAGGTTTAGTTCTCCATGAACCTGTAGAGGGGAATGGACCTTGCCATAGGATTTGGACCCCATGTCTATGATTAGGAGGGTGTATACTTTTATGAGCCAGAATTACGTACATTTCTTGGCAGAATACATAGGAAAATCCCATTTGCAAAATTTCCACTTAGCGTTAGGGTTAGCTCTCCATGAAGTCATAGAGCAAAATGAACATTGCCCTTGGATTCAGACCCTGTCGGTATGTTTAGGAGGGTGTACAACTTTTCAACCAGACATTTCCTGGACATTTCCTGGAAAAATACATGGGAAAATCCCTTTTGTAAAAATTCCACTTAGGGTTAGTGCTAGCTCTCCATGAACTCGTAGAGGGAAATAGACCTTGCCATAGGATTTGGAGCCCGTCAGTATTGTTAGAAGGCGGTACAACTTTTGAACCAGACTTATCTACATTTCCTGGAAGAATACATGGCAAAATCCCATTCGCAAAAATTACACAGGGTTAATGTTAGCTCTCCATGAAGTCATAGAGCAAAATGAACATCACCATTGGATTCAGATTCCGTCTGTATGGTTAGGAGGGTGTACAACTTTTGAGCCAGACTTATGTACATTTCCTGGGAGAATACATGTGAACATTCCATTCACAAAAATTACACTTAGGGTTAGCTCTCTATGAAGTCGTACAGCAAAATGGACATCACCATTGGATTTGGAGAGCGTCGATATAGTGAGGAGGGTGTACAACTTTTAGCCAGACTGAAATACATTTCCTGGCAAAATACATGGGAAAATCCCTTTCACAAAAATTCCACTTAGGGTTAGGGTTAACTCTCCATGAACTCATACAGGAAAATGGCCATGGCCATTGGATTCAGAGCCCATCAGTATTATTAGAAGGGTATACAACTTTTGATCCAGACTTAGGTACATTTCCTGGAAGAATACATGGCAACACCCCATTCGCAGAGGGAAATGGACCTTGCCATAATACTTGGAGCACATGTCTATGATTAGGAGGGTGTACACTTTGTATTCTCCCAGAAAATGTACATAAGTCTGGCTCAAAGGTTGTACACCCTCCTAACCATATTGATGGGCTCCCAATCCAATGGTGATGTCCATTTTTCTCTACGAGTTCATGGAGAGCTAACCCTAACCCTAACTGGAATTTTGGCAAATAGGATTTTCCCATGTATTCTGCCAGGAAATGTAGATAAGTCCGGTTCAAAAGTTGTACACCCTTCGAACAATACTGATGGGCCCTGAATCTAATGGCCATGTCCATTTTGCTCTACAACCTCATGGAGAGCTAACCCTAACCCTAAGTGGAAATTTTGCAATTGGGATTTTCCCATGTCTTTTGCTAGGAAATGTACGTAACTCTGGCTCAAAAAGTGAACACCCTCCTAATCATAGACATGGGCTCCAAATCCTATGGCGATGACCATTTTGCTCTACGACTTCATGGAGAGCTAACCCTAACCCTAAGTGGAAATTTTGCGAATGTGCTTTTCCCATGAATTTTGCCACGAAATGTACATAACTTTGGCTCAAAAGTTGTAAACCCTTCTAACAATACTGACGGGCCCTGAATCCAATGGCCATGTCCATTTTGCTCTATGAGTTCATTGAGAGCTTTTGTGGCCTGGCAGGAGCCATTGGAGCTGCCACCAGACTCCGACAGCGAGGGGCCCTAAGAGTCAGCCCTGGAGGATGTGGAGGACCCTGGACAGGATTCTGACTTTGAGCAGGGCGCAGAAAGACTGGTTGGCCACCAGCTGGTGCCTGAGCCTTGGATCAGTGGGGAGGAGATAAGAGAGAGTGATCCAGAATCCAACTGTGAGTTGTTCCAGGATGCACGCCGTCGAAGGGCTACTCGGCGTCAAGAACAACTATGTAATTACAGGAGGTAATTACCCTCAGCTGATGGTCATTAAGCTCCTCTCCCAGACTATAAAAGAGACTGCTTGTGCCACGCCCTTCTTGCAGAAGTCAACGTTTGGGACTAAAGAGAAATGAACTTGGCAGGCTGGTTTGCAGCCAGAGTTTGTTGGTATTGCTGCCAATTTTGTCAGACTTGCTGCCAACGTCCTTATCTATTTGTTTATTTGGCTTTCAGCCACCGAGAGTCTGGACTTGCTATTAAAAAACATTCTCATTTACGCTTGTCTCGGCTTTCATTACTGGATGGAGGAGGGGGCGTCAGAACACAGAGCTAACCCTAACCCTAACTGGAATTTTGGCAAATAGGATTTTCCCATGTATTTTGCCAGGAAATGTACATAAGTCCGACTCAAAAGTTGTACACCCTCTTAACCATACCAATGGGCTCTGAATCCAATGGTGATGTCCATTTTGCTCTACGACTTGGAGAGCTAACCCTAACCCTAGGTGGAAATTTTGCGAATGGGACCCTAATCTTAGACATGGGCTCCAAATCCTATGGTGAGGTCCATTTTACTTTATGACTTTATGGAGAGCTAACCCTAACCCTAAGTGGAAATTTTGCAATTGGGATTGTCCCATGTATTTTGCCAGGAAATGTACATAAGTCTGGTTCAAACGTTGTACACCCTCCTAACCATACTGATGGGTTCTGAATCCAGTGGTGATGTCCATTTTGCTCTACGTCTTCATGGAGAGCTAACCCTAACCCTAAGTGGAAATTTTGCGACTGCGATTTTCCCATGTATTCTGCCAGGAAATGTACATAACTCTGGCTCAAAGGTTGTACACACTCCTAAACATCCCGACAGGGTCTGAATCCAATGGCGATGTCCATTTTACTCTATGACTTCATGGAGAACTAACCCTAACCCTATGTGGAATTTTTTCGAATGGGATTTTCCCATTCTGCATGAACTCATAGAGCAAAATGGCCATGGCCATTGGATTTAGAGCCCATCAGAAGCGTGTACAACTTTTGAACTGGAGTTATGTACATTTCCTGGCAGAATACATAGGAAAATCCCATTTGCAAAATTTCCACTTAGGGTTATGGTTAGCTCTCTATAAAGTCATACAGCAAAATGGATATCACCATTGGATTAAGAGCCCGTTGGTATGGTTAGGAGGGCGTGCAACCTTTGAGCCAGACTTATGTACATTTCCTGGGAGAATACATGGGAATATCCCATTTAGAAAAATTCGACAGGGTTAGGTTTAGCTGTCCATGAACTCATAGAGCAAAATGGACATGGCCATTGGATTCAAAGCCAATTAGTTTTGTTAGAAAAGTGTACAAATTTTGAGTCGGACTTATGTACATTTCCTGGAAGAATACATGGGAATACATGGGAAAATCCCATTCGTAAAAATTCCACTTAGGGTTAGGTTTAGTTCTCCATGAACCTGTAGAGGGGAATGGACCTTGCCATAGGATTTGGACCCCATGTCTATGATTAGGAGGGTGTATACTTTTATGAGCCAGAATTACGTACATTTCCTGGCAGAATACATAGGAAAATCCCATTTGCAAAATTTCCACTTAGCGTTAGGGTTAGCTCTCCATGAAGTCATAGAGCAAAATGAACATTGCCCTTGGATTCAGACCCTGTCGGTATGTTTAGGAGGGTGTACAACTTTTCAACCAGACATTTCCTGGACATTTCCTGGAAAAATACATGGGAAAATCCCTTTTGTAAAAATTCCACTTAGGGTTAGTGCTAGCTCTCCATGAACTCGTAGAGGGAAATAGACCTTGCCATAGGATTTGGAGCCCGTCAGTATTGTTAGAAGGCGGTACAACTTTTGAACCAGACTTATCTACATTTCCTGGAAGAATACATGGCAAAATCCCATTCGCAAAAATTACACAGGGTTAATGTTAGCTCTCCATGAAGTCATAGAGCAAAATAAACATCACCATTGGATTCAGATTCCGTCTGTATGGTTAGGAGGGTGTACAACTTTTGAGCCAGACTTATGTACATTTCCTGGGAGAATACATGTGAACATTCCATTCACAAAAATTACACTTAGGGTTAGCTCTCTATGAAGTCGTACAGCAAAATGGACATCACCATTGGATTTGGAGAGCGTCGATATAGTGAGGAGGGTGTACAACTTTTAGCCAGACTGAAATACATTTCCTGGCAAAATACATGGGAAAATCCCTTTCACAAAAATTCCACTTAGGGTTAGGGTTAACTCTCCATGAACTCATACAGGAAAATGGCCATGGCCATTGGATTCAGAGCCCATCAGTATTATTAGAAGGGTATACAACTTTTGATCCAGACTTAGGTACATTTCCTGGAAGAATACATGGCAACACCCCATTCGCAGAGGGAAATGGACCTTGCCATAATACTTGGAGCACATGTCTATGATTAGCAGGGTGTACACTTTGTATTCTCCCAGAAAATGTACATAAGTCTGGCTCAAAGGTTGTACACCCTCCTAACCATATTGATGGGCTCCCAATCCAATGGTGATGTCCATTTTTCTCTACGAGTTCATGGAGAGCTAACCCTAACCCTAACTGGAATTTTGGCAAATAGAATTTTCCCATGTATTCTGCCAGGAAATGTAGATAAGTCCGGTTCAAAAGTTGTACACCCTTCTAACAATACTGACGGCCTCTGAATCCAATGGCTATGTCCATTTTGCTCTATGAGCTCATGGAGAGCTGTTCTGACCCCCTCCTCCATCCAATAATGAATGCCGAGACACGCTTAACTGGAATGTCCTTTAATAGCAAGTCTCCAAAACCTCGGTGGCTGAAAGCCAAGCAAAACAAACAGATAAGGACCTTGGCAGCAACTCAGACAAACTCAGGCAGCAATAAACACAGATAAGGCTTGGCAGCAATCCAGCCTGCCAAGCTCCCAGTACTGTCCTCCGACATTCAAACCTGCATTGACTTCTGCAAAGAGGGCCGCGTGCACCAGTAGCTTTTTATAGTCTGGAGAGGAGCCTAATGACCACCAACTGAGTACAATCACCTCCTGTAATTGCGTAATTGTTCCTGACACCTAGTAGCTCTTCGATGGCATGCATCCAGGAACAGCTCACTATTGACCTCTGGCTCACTCTCCCTTGTCTCCTCCCCACTGATCCAAGGCTCAGGTGCCTCCTGGTGACCAACCAGCCTCTCTGCGCCCTGCTCAGAAATGGAACCCTGTCCAGGGTGCTCCACATCCTCCAGAGCCGACTCAGAGGGCCCCTCACTGTCGGTGTCTGGTGGCAGCTCTAACGGCACTTGCTGGGCCACAACAGAGAACTAACCCTAACCCTAAATGGAATTTTTGCAAAAGGGATTTTCCCATGTATTTTGCCAATGGAATGGCAAATGGAAAATGTGGAGGTGTGGATATGGTAGAAATGGTGCCTGTTTTCTCTGGTTGTTCATTCAAATAAACAGTTTCTTTTCCTGCATCACATGTCAGCTGGAAAGAACTGTCATTAATCACAGAAAAAGATGTAGTTGCTTTAATGAAGTACAGGCTGGTGCATGCTTAATGTTATCCTCTCAAGAAGACCCGGCAAGAAACACAAAATAAGCTAATCTATTTTATTATAAGGCTACAGAATCTTGCAAGTCTGAAAGTCCAAATCTCCCAAGGTCTGTTTTTACTGATTAATTAGAGCAGATTCTTTTCTAAGCCACTTTGTCTATTACTCAGTTGTAGCTCCTCCCTCTTTTATCTGATCTTTCCCTAGGCGTCATCTCTTTTCTTTATTTACTTATCTTCCAAGGTAATTCTCACATACATGCACTCAGCTACTATTTGAAATCCCATTCCAAACACTGCACTAATGAACATATTAATGACACAGAAAAACCCATTTGAATTTGAGGAAGAATCGTATATATCAAAGGAGCTGCAATAGCTCAGTGGCTTAATGATGCTGGAAATGGTCTTTGCTCCAGTGGTTTGAGTCCTGGTACTGTGTAGCAGGGTGAACTCCAGTTATTCGACTAAGCTTCTGTCCTTCTAGCAGTTTGAAAGCATGCTCTATGAGAGTAGATAAATAGATACGACTTCAATGGGGAGTTGAGATGGTGCAATTTATTGACATATGTCAAGGTGTTCTGCCTAAAAGGGCACAGAAGGGAGATTCACAGATTCAGCTTATATATTGTGTAGTAAACAACTATTAATGTTCCAAATTAATAATTAATAAAATCCATATACTCCTAAACAATCTTTTGATCTGTCAAGAGTAATGTTTTTTATTGTTAAACAATCATGCACAATTATATTGAAGTTTGTTCTTCCTGTCTCTACAATAACAATGTGGATTGAAATTTTTTATCTTGTAACCTTGGTAATTGTTAAGTTTATACAAAAAGTTGCATAGTAACAGTTACACATGGATTCTTAGTTTTACATTATGTGATTTAGACTGTAGTTATATTAGATAATGCATTCCATTCAGCATTCATGTTCCATATTAGAACAAGATGGCTTTCCCTTACAAAGTAGATTCTTCTGAAACACAGCACTTCTACAAATTACCATGTTAGAATTCTAAAATTAGGAGTCTGATGATGGAAGAGGCAGTCGCTGGATTATTCCTCAGTATTATTACTTGCATTAGTTATAGTAGCAGATAGCTTGAATCTGGAGATAATTTCAAATTCTTTAGTTTTAAAAGCTGGAAGCAGATTTGAATCAACACAAAGAGGCCAGATTCAAACTGCAATGATACAAAAATGATTAAATATGCAGTGTCTCAATGTGAACCACAGTCTTTTAATTACTAGTGTATTGATGTCAAATACAAGTATTTAGGTCATCTGGTTTGCATCATGACATATGTTTTGTCACTTGTCAACTCCCTAACCCCATTCTCCTGCATGTCTACAGGCCAGGACGTCTGAATCACTATCTTGGAAAAATGAAACACAGATAGCTGCTTGCTTATTTGCTTGCTTGTTTGCTTGCTGTTGGGCATAAGTAACTAGGAACAAGAGTTGAGTTCAAAGCACTAAAAGTTTATTACATGCTAGCTATATACAGAAATCTGATCTCCTATTGGCCCTAGATAAGGATCAACAGAATTCATGGGAAGACTTGGGTGTCTTGTGGCTGCACAGTGATTCCAAACTGATGACATGTTTAATCCCACACTCATGCTCATCTTACTTATCTTCCTTCCTTCCCTCCTTCCCTCCTTCCTTCCTTCCTTCCTTCCTTCCTTTCTTTCTTCCTTTCTTTCTCTCCCATCCCTCCCACCCTCTCTCTTTCTCTCTCCCTCCCTCCTTTCTTTCTTTCTTTCTTTCTTTCTTTCTTTCTTTCTTTCTTCCTTCCTTCCTTCCTTCCTTCCTTTCTTTCTTTTAGAAATAGCACTGCCATTTATAATGATCCCATTTATCAACTCCAGAATTAAAGAAGGAATTTTTGAAATCTAAACTACACACTATCTGAGAGATTTCCCCAGATTATATAAAGTAAATCATCCTCTTCTGCAATTGGAAATCTAGTCATGCAGTACAGTGCAACTAATAGCAGAGTTTATACTTACTGCAACAACGTTGATATGTCAAAATGTGCATCGTGACAAACCACATCCTGTCACATTTGCGTCCTGGCACCAGAGCTAAATTGGAAAGTCATGTGGTTTGCACTGTGATGCACATTTTATCATTTGTGCCTTTGCTTCCCCAGTGGACATTTATGGAAAGTACTTATTTGCAACACCTTAAAACTAAAACCATTTTTCCCCATTGTGTAGCTCCAGCATTTCTGAAAATTATATTGCTGATAAAACCAATTTTCATCCAGTTTTTTCAGCAGCAGACTAGGGGTAGTGAATAAAAAAAATAAAATCTGTTTCTCAATATAGAGTGCTATTATTCTAATGCTAATTGTGAACTGAAAAAGTCTGCTCCAATTCAGATAAAACACCCATCAGCTGACACATATGACACCAGAATTGTTTGCAATGGCTTTGAAGTCATAACAGACCATTTAAATATGTCTTCATCTGATGACTGAAGAAAATAAAATGCAAAAATTTATGTGGAGAAAAATAAGTCATCAGTCTTATGAACAGCATCGTTAGCTACTTCCCTGTAAACCTTTAAGTGCAATCTTTGCAATCCAGCCAGAACTATAAAGAAATTTGATAGATTTCCCAATAAGATCTGAAAAATATATGTCCAAATACTTCTTCAGTAATTGAATACTTTGGCAGATATATTTTGCCTCTTCACTATAATAATGTATCCAAACATACCATGACATTAAACAGAGGCTGGATTGCTTTCATTTGGTTTCCTGAAGTGACCAGGTCTTAGCCTCAATGGCCCTTCTCAACTCAGGAAAATGCATAGAATGCATCTCTCTCTCCCTTCCCCTCTCCCCCTCCCTCTCCATCCATTCAGATCACAATTCCCCAACCTTTGTGACTTTGTGGACTGGTGAGAGTGAGGAGAGGGGATGGTTCTACGAGAGTGGCAGGCAAGCGTGTATTCACTCAGCTCCATTTGTGTGAGTGGCGGGCACCCTCATGCAAATGGAGTGCACATACATGCAGTTGCCTGTTGTTTTTGTAAATGGGTATGTGCATATGTGTGTATGCACTTGCCCATCACTTCTGCGGCCCAGTTCCAAATGGCTCAAGTCCCCAGACGTGGGACGTGGCCTAGGGATTGAAAACCCATGATCTAGATATCACTATCATCTCTGTATCAAGTGCAATATATTTGTGTGTGTGTGTGAGAGAGAGAGAGAGTGTGTGTGTGTGTGTGTGTGTGTGTGTGTGTGTGTGTGTGAGAGAGAGAGAGAGAGAGAGAGAGAGAGAGAGAGAGAGAGAGAGAGAGAGAGAGAGAGAGAAAGAGAGAGAGAGAGTCTTCTAGTAATCTAGTTGGTCTTGATTCCTGGTGAGTGCCTGGAGAACTCCCCTTTTTTTGGCAAGGTGTTTTGGAAATGCTTTGTCATTGCATTCTTTCTAGGGCTGAGAGCAAGAAAGAGAGTGACTGGCCCAGCTGGTTTTGTGCCTAAAGCAGGACATTATTTTCCATTTTATGGCCTGAGGCCTTAACCACTTCACCAAAATAGCCCACATCTGTATATCTATATCATCTATATCTTTATATATTTACATATACATAAATCATCTGTATTGAGTAATCATTTTGCACTACTTGTATGCAGATATTATGCATACAATGAGGAACAGGGATGAAATTCCAGGCTACTCCCAAATGCCACTTGTCCATTAATCCTACCCATCACCATATAATTTCAATTGCCATGCAATGTGTGCATACAAGATGATTGGTGGGGGAAGACAACCTTTCCCATTCCTTTTGTACCTAGAACTATCCAATAAGTGGGCAATTCATTAAATTTTCAAGCATGTGCATTGAATATATAAGTTTTCTTTTTATAATAAACATAATAGCAAGCAGTAGCTCAAGGATTTATGACAACTGAAGAGACAGTGTTCGCAAACTGATTCACTTGAAAGTGCTCTTTAAAAAATGTTTTACCACAAAGTAATAGACTGTAGGTTCACACAAATGAAAGTAAAGAGTATGTTGACAGACAAGAATGCATTCAAATAACAGCCATGGTTACAACAGTAAATTTTTTGTTAACTTGACATCCTAGTGATCTTTAAAGCCAGTTATTCTGACATGAAATAAATTGTGGCTGCTAACTATAACTTTAAAACATCACAGATCTGCAGGTACCTTCAATTTAAAACGTATTAAGCTTAATTATTATTTTAACTCAACCACTGTTGATTGTTTTTTACAAGTATGTTAAAATGCTCTTTGCAAGTAACCTTAAATTATGGCAAAGATGCATTTTAAATAATTCATAGGGAGGTTTTTTTTCTCTACAGTGAGGCACACAAAAGTAATCAACTATGTATTTCTATGAAAAGACATTGGAGAATACCAAAGTGGCAAAATAATATAATTGGAGGATGTCAACTAGCATACAAATCCTTTTATGCACACATATAGAACTTCTGTAAAATAAAATCTCAGTTTTATTCCCTAGATTGTCCTTTCCTTTAATAAGATAGTATGCCCTTTTCAAGAGATAGTCATAATTCTTGACTACTGTTCTATTTCTTCTTTTGAGTCAGCCTTTTTACTACTTTACAAAGCTATAGGCAGGAACATGTATTATTTTTGTCCTATGCTGTGAGCCTGCTGATACTATTAAAATAATATACTGTTTTATGGAGTAGCAGTTCACTTTCTTGGGTTGTTTTGACCACAATCTTTTTTGTCATATAACCTATGAAATCTTATTGATTAGATTTGTACAGAAATACCACATTTTATGAGAGCCAGCTTGCGAAGTGGCTAAGGCTAGAATCTGGAAGACTGTGAGTTCTATTCCTACCTTAGGCATTAAACCAACTGAATGGGTATGCCGGTCAATCTTTCTTGGCCTTAGGAAGGAGGCAATGGCAAACTACTTCTGGAATTTTGCCAAGAAAACTTCAGGGATTCATCTAAGTCAGGGCTGTCAAACTCCCAGGCTGCGGGCTGGATGCACTGGCCACACACGTGCCCAGTTTAGTGAAGGGGAAAAATTCCCGATATGTCACGTGATGCTGCCAGGATGAGTTGGAAACCCCTGATCTAAGTAGTCACCAACAATTCATTGATGGCGTGAACATGCAAACTTAATTTTAATTTATGTCAAAGCAGATGTTGCAGATGTTGACCTGTTGAGGTCTTCCTCTATAGCTTTCATCTCTTCAGGCATACTTTGCAGAAAGCGTGAAAAGGATCCTTTAGTGCTAGACACCTGGGTTAAATAATCAATTAAATTTCCTACAACATCTTGGGATCGTACTAAATTGGATGCATAAAATGAACGATACTTGTAATGCTGGACAAGAAAACATATGGCAGGGGAAATTTCCTTCTCTCTACCATCTCTTTTATATTATTCTCCTTATATTTTATTTCACTATTGGAGTAGGGCAACTGGACTTAAGTCTAAAAGAGGAAATATTGAGTTACAAAAGTCTCTATCATAAAATTCCAGGTTTAGTTTGAATTAGAACAGCTATGTAAACGTGCTTACCTGGAAGTGAACATTTAGGTGAAGTTTCTGTTTTTGAAAGGCAGAAGTTTGCATGAAAGTGGGTAGCCTCACGAACTTGGTATCCTAAACTTTGAATTTATCATGATGTAATGAAAATAACATGATATGCGTTTACAATAACATGTAATGAAAAGGGACGCGGTGGCTCAGTAGCTAAGATGCTGAGCTTGTTGATCAGAAAGGTCAGCAGTTCAACGATTCAAATTCTTAGTGCTGCATAACGGAGTGAGCTCCCATTACTTGTTCCAGCTTCTGCCAAAATAGCAGTTTGAAAACATGTAAAAATGCAAGCAAAAAAATAGGAGCTACCTTTGGTGGGAAGGTAACAGCATTCTGTGCATCTTTGGCATTTAGTCATGCTGGCAACATGACCACGGACACATCTTTGGACAGCACAAGCTCTTCAGCTTTGAAACGGAGATGAGCACTGCCCCCTAGAGTCAGGAATGACTAGCATATATGTGCAAGGGGAACCTTAACCTTTACCTTTTAATGAAAATATGTTGCTTTTTAAAATTCAAGTTACCCAAGGGAGATTCAAATGTCATGTGAACAAAGGGTTGCATTTGCCTTGGAAATACATTTGCACTATTACAGAGAAAAAATAAAGCAAACACTGGTTATTTGGAGTGAATTAATTGTTTAAAGCTAATGGATTTATCTGATATAATCTCTTCCACATGGTTATTTTACTTTACAGTTATTTATAAAAATATTCTTGGATATTTTGACTCATGATCAGAAGGATTTTAATCTAATCATATTGTAATTATATTCTGCCTTTATTAAGGCTATAGAATTTTAAAACAGCATATTGAGAAAATAGTTAAGTCATATTCTTTCAATGAAGACTTTCTCCATATTACCTATCAACAATTAAATCATTTTGAATTTTCACTCACTTTAGATTTTTTTAAATTGCTCCTCTCCACTTTCCCCTTTATGAATTTATATGTTACCTTTAATAATTGTGCTATGAATTCCAAATGATTTTAAGCCACAATTTGAAGCTTTTGGAATGTGAATTGTGAAAGACTTTGAATACCAAATAATGGTTTGGTTCTTAACCAATTCTCAAAGGGATTCCTTAGTACTAAAATTCATGTGGAGGTAAAATTGAAAAAGGGCTCAGCAGCCAATTCAAATGAAATCTGAATCACTTTCAAAATTCAAATGCACTTGCTTTGTTTTATTTTTCTTGGATCTTGTTATCTGAAAAGCTATCTAAGTAATGCTGTTTTTCTTCAATAAACTATGCATTAGAATTGAACTTTTTTCCCCTCTCTTTGCAGGTGAATTACTTTTGGATTTTCATTACTTGAGATCAATGGTCTTTAAATTTTCTTTTTCTTTTTTGCTGAACCTTTTTTTGCAAGAGTGTGTGGCTATCCATAATAATAAAAAGGTATTTTTCAGTTTTCCAAAGCATTGTAAAAACCTTATCTCTTTGCTATAAGGAATTAGCATAGTGACAAAAGACAGATTAGGCATACAATAGCTTTTCATTGTTACTGTGTTAAAGCAGCTACTTGTTTCTTGAATGAGTAGTTCACATATTTGAAGTTGCAGCAAGATAGAAAGGGATAGCACTAAAGCAAAGCATTTTATTTTAGTTCTTAGTAAGGCTTTTAATATTATTTTAGTGAATATATGTAAATATGTCAATTGCCTCCCTTGGGAAATATTTGATTTGTGGTGACATTTAGTCTCTGAATAAAGTGTGGAAGTTGATTCATTTATGAAAATCATCATTCAATGAAGCAATAATGGAACGTCTATGGAGATTCTCAGTCATCCAGGTCATGACTGTCCTAAAAGTGCTAGATGCCTCTTGAAAAAAGCACCTTTGGGACAATCATGGAATGGCTTTGGAACTCATGGATAGACTTCCTCAACTGTACATTCTATTATGGTCACTGATTAATTGCCTAGCCAAGTCATGGCTAGCTTCATCCTGGATACAGATCCTTAATGTGGCTTACATAAATCAGTGGGCCTGTTTCTAGAACCTTCCCATCCAAATCATATCCCCTTTCAGAGCTTTCTCAGAATGGTAAGAAAGAGATATGGCCATTTTTAGGCATATGGAGAGTCTGGAAAGGTAGACTTGAATTTCTCCGTGGCACGACAAAACCGCACTCGACTAAAGCGCGCCCGATTAAACCGCGTCGCTGATGTCATCAACAGGGCGACAACAGCGAGCGCGGAGAAAGAAGGGCGCTTTAAATAGGGCTTTGAAAGCAAGCCGATTCAAGTTAAGGTAAGGGTTAGGTTTAGGGTTAGGTTTAGGGTTAGGTTAAGGGTTAGGGTTAGGGTTAGGTTTAGGGTTAGGTTAAGGGTTAGGGTTAGGTTTAGGGTTAGGTTAAGGGTTAGGATTAGGTTTAGCGTTAGGTTAAGGGTTAGGTTTAGGGTTAGGTTTAGGGTTAGGTTAAGGGTTAGGTTAAGGGTTAGGTTTAGGGTTAGGTTTAGGATTAGGTTTAGGGGGGTTAGGTTTAGCGTTTACAGCGTGCTTTTTTCTCCGCGCTGTTGTCGCGCTGTGATGACGTCAGCTACGCGGTTTCGTCGAGCGCCCTTTAGTCGAACACGGTTTTGTGGTGGAACCAAATTTCTCTACCAAAACAATCCTGATTTTGGCCCTGTTGTAAATGAAGAAGCTGTCAATCTTCCAGAATATGTTATAAAGGCTAAGCTCACAGTTTGACTTAAGAGGAACAGGTCTTCAGTTTGCTGCCAAATTCAGGCAATATGAACCCCTAAGTGCGAGTCAGTTCTGTACTCCAATGCGTTTAAAGAAGTTTCTTGAAAACTCTGATTAGAAACCATCACAGCTCTAGGGGAAAAATATAGAACAACTTGCTTGATAACAGAGAGCTTTACTGGGTCACTTATTGACATACATTGATTATGTAGCCATGCTTTAATGCTCTATTTGCCCTGGCATCAGGTTAGGAAAGCTTTGTGCGGTAACCTTGCTTATCTTTGGAGATGACATGAAAACTATTCAGAGCATAAGGAAGATAGGTTGTAGATTAGTGGGCATTTTTGCCTCCAGTTTCCTGAAAGAATGAGAAGCGTATATGTTAGAAGAAATAATAAATTTTATTCCCAATGTTTCCTCTCTATCTTGACTTGCCAGACAACACTGAAACAACTAAAGAATAATTATTTTTTTTATCCACAGCTTCTCCTCCCTGTTGATAGAGAGAGGAATATATTCGGTAATACATTTTTAAACATGCTATACTTTTCAACTTATTTTCTTTTTCTTTTTTAATTGAGGAAACTCTCAAATTTGCTTACAAAAATATTATATCCAGCCAGAATAAGTTTACTATTGGAACGCAATGAACAACAGGGTGACCATATGGAATTTTTCAGGCATCATTCCTGATTTAAGCTAAAGTCTGATTTTATATAGTTAAGATCTTCCCAAAGAGCTCCAAGGAAAGAAAACAGAGAAGCTAGACATTTGCTCATCCCATAGTGGAAACAATAAAAAAATCCCCCCCTCTCCTCCTCCTCCCTCTCCTCTTTCCACTTTTTGCTTTCTTCTTCACTTTGGATGTTGAGGGAGATACAAAGTTGTTCTTCTGGTGGCCTCAATCATTGTTGTTGGATTCTGTTGTAGTGTGCCCTTCATGTCTCTCCATCTTCTTCTGGATCTACCTTGTGTTCTTTGACCTTCTCCTTGTTTTGTATATGCCTGGTACAGTATGGACTCAAAGCATTTATTTTGAATTAACCTGAATGAAACTTTTGTTGTTCTTTTGTTATTGTTCATGTAGGTTCAAAATGAAGAGGTAGGGAGAAAGCCCTTAAAGTCATGTATCACATATCATGTAGAGCAGGGGTGTCAAATTGGTGTCCTGTGGGCCGGATGCATCATGGGCAGGCCACGTCCACCCCGGCTCCACAAAGGTAAAAAGCATGATAGGTCAACATCATTTGACACAATCAAGTTTGACATCGGTGATGTAGAGCATTACATTATAACAAACTCAGCAAATTAAAAAAATAAAATGAGTTAAGGGAGCATTTCATTTTCAAAGCATGCAAAATGTTATCAGCTTCCATATGTACAAAGCTCAGCAAAGAGAAAATAATTTTGATGTGAGAAAGGAAACCATCTCGTTGGTGACTTTGCTGTATCAAATGTAGACATGTGAGATACTTAACAAAGAGGAAACAGAAACACATGCTTTGTGGGTATTCACTGTGAAAATTTTAGGTTTTCTTTTCTTTCTCCCCTTGTTGTCTTGCCCAAAGATCCTTTAATTGCATGAATCCTTGGGGGGGGGGGGGGAATCCCTACAAATTGAATCCCATCAGATTGAAATGGATAGAAAAAGAAAAGGGGTAGAAAAACATAATGTTTTATTACTGCACCTCAGGTGTCTCTCTCAAATTAAAGAATAGAAGGGCAACTTGAGAATTTACAACTTCAGCTTATATTTACTGCTTTTCTAGACTCTATTTCTTAATAGCAAATCTTTGAGGTGTTAGATTTAATATCACATTGATAAAGATAGCAAAGGAGCTGTATTTCTCATTTAAAACAAAGCATATAGATATGACTAATCATAAAAAAGATCCAATAGTTTTATGGAAAAAGTTAACTTCATTCTTGCCTTTTACATGTCTTCTGCTATTTTAGGGTCCAACTGCAAATGAGATGAATATAATATTTATACCACCGAGTCTTCTTTGCATCAAATAAGAAATCAAACTTTTTAAAATTATTTTTAAAGCATTCACTGCAAGTGCAACTAGGTAATTTGGAAGTATTTTGAAAATCCAGCTATTCATATTTCTTGATTACAACTATATCTTTTGCATTGGAATCAACCAAGAGTCTTTGACAAATCTTTCTTTTAAACATAAATACAGTCAACTGACTATCATGGTTTAGATAAATAATTTCCATAAACCTTTCTCAGCCTAGACCTTCCAGAAATATTGAACTATTATTCCCAGAATTCCTAATCATTATGAAAATTGACATCTCAGTATATTTGAAGAAAACAAAAGTTGAAACTTGAACTTCCTTGGATGATAACTCAGAATATAGAAGAACTTCTTGATTCTGGAAACTTGGAACTAACATTGAGGATGAAATATTTCCTAATGGAAATACTTCATCAATCAATGAAATGGCTTGCATTTAGAAGTTGTGGATGCTCCATCACTGGAGACTTTCAAAAAGTGACTGGACAACCATTTGTCTGATATGGTATAGGATCTCCAGCTTGAGTAGGGGGTTGGACTAGAAGACCTCCAAGGTCCCTCATAGCTCTTTTATTCTATGTTCTATGTTCTATCTCAATAAGCAACTTCTCAGGAATTGGTCGTACAGCTCCTAAGGCACAATACGGGGGGGGTGGGGGTGTAGTGTATGGTGTACATTGCCAAGAAAATCTACAATGTTTTTTTACTACAAAATAGTTATGGAAGCCTAAGATTGCTAGCATATTTATTCATGCATGCATGATATCAACAGTGCAGCACAGGATAGGCCATAAGGATTCAGTGTTATTAGAGGATTTTAGAAATAGCAAATGAAATGCCAGTATGTGGTTATGTTTTAAATCTTGGCATATTTTATGATGAAGGATGTTTAAACTATTATAGTCAAATGAAAATGGAGGTATGATGATGGTAATATGTATAAATATCTGAGTTAAAATACTTGAGTTAATATGAATTATGGTTGATGACTGTGGAAGAGATGCACAAAAGTCTTTTGTAACCAACTGATACACTTTCTACAGTATGTAAAGAAGAAGGATTCTTTGTGTTGTGTTTGTTTTGAAAATTAAAAATATTTAAAAATATTTTTAAAAAGTGCAGCACAGGGAGCAAATTAACTTTGCATCAGCTAGCAGGATTCAGTTGGTTTATCTGGCCTTTCTTCTGACAACCATATCTTGCATCTAGACAGGAACGCTGCTAGTACAGGTTGCTGATATCAGAGGGCATCCAGAGTTGATATTCAGCAGGTTCTGACTAGTTCTGGAGAACCGGTAGTGGAAATTTTGCGTAGTTTGGAGAACTGGTAAATACCACCTCTGACTGGCCCCGTCTTCATATATTCTCTGCCTCCCGAGTCCCAGCTGATCGGAGGGAATGGGAATTTTGCATTAACCTTCCCCCAGAGTGGGGAGGGAATTAGGATTTTACACTATCCTTCCCCTGCCACGCCCACCAAGACACACTCACCCATCATGCCATGCCCACCAAGACACACCAATGAAGCTGGTAGTAAAAATGTTTGAATCCCACCACTGAGAGCATTACTAATCAGATTGAATCCAAGATGGAAAGTTTGTGCCTCCTTGTAAGCTACTTAATGTATAAGAAAGATGAAAGGGACAGAAGCTTAGGATACGAATGAGGAAATTGTTCCCTTCTAAATGTTGGACAGCAACTCATAAAATATTTCGCCTTAACTTCTGCTTCCAGGAACAGATGGTAATCTGAATCAATATAGCATGCAAAAGACCAGTAATAATATTGGTAGATCTCAATCTGTGCTTTAAGTAAGAAAGACACAAAGAGATAAGAAGAGATAAGTAAATATGAATGACATAAAACTATGGGGGGTTTAGAGATGACCAAATAAGTTATTATGACATCTATTCCAAGGGGTCTAGTTAAGAAGAATGTGCGGGACGAAGGAATGAATGATGCAGGCATTCACAAAATTTATTTATTAGACTTATATACCGCTTCATAGGGCTTTCAGCCCTCTCTAAGCGGTTTACAGATTTTTAGCAAATTGAGTCAGCAAATTGCCCCCACAGTCTGGGTCCTCATTTCACCCACCTCGGAAGGATGGAAGGCTGAGTCAACCTTGAGTCGGTGAGATTTGAACTGCTGAACTGCAGATAACAGTCAGCTGAAGTGGCCTGCAGTATTGCACCCTAATGCAGTTTGATGTTATGAGGGAAACTTTTAACATGAAAAATAAGTTATTATTAGTTTAAGCATAACAAACGTAACTCCTTTAACATTTTAATATGTTTTCAGGACATTTTCCTATGATTCTCCTTTCATTAGAAAGTTATATTAAAAACTTCCAAACTATCTGGAGTAAGGCTTCATGGTTGGTCCATATTCACACACTGCTAAGCCCAGCATTTAGCAATCAGTGACATATTTTGGAATTTTTTATAGATTTTAAAACCATTTAATAGGTAAATATATTCCTACAGAAGTTGTGAATGCCCCAACACTGGAAGTCTTAAAGAAGATGTTGGATAGCCATTTGTCTGAAATGGTATAGGGTTTCCTGCCTAGGCAGGGGGTTGGACTAGAAGACCTCCAAGGTCCCTTCCAACTCTGCTATTGTATTGTATTGTATTATGCTACCAGGTAATAGGCAAACATATAGAGATATTTAGTTAACCATACATTCATGAACATCTAAATCAGGTTTTAATGTTAGAGATTTACCTCAGTTTGATTCTTAGAAGGCTTTGATTTTAAAAAAGTACCTTAATTTCTGCAATGTTACCTTTGAATATTTCCACTTTTTAGATATAAGACTCTTTCAAGGAATTTCCTGTACAGGTAGTGCTTGATTTATGATCCTTTAACCGTTCAAACTTAATACGGTTTTGAAAAGAAGTGGCATAACTGGTCCTCACATTTACACACAGCACCCTTGGGGCTATATAATTAAAGTTCAAGTTTGTATTTACAATGGCTTTATCATCTCAAGATCACCTTATCACCATTTATGATCACATGATCACCACCTTAACCCTAACCCTAACATTCCCATTGGACTTCTGACAAGCAAAGTCAGTGGAGGAAGCCAGATTCATTTAACAACTGCATGATTCACTTATCAACTGAGGCAAAAAAAAGTCGATAAAATCGGCCACAACTCATTTTATGGCTGCATCATCAATCACAGAAGTTCAAAAATTGTGATTTTAAGTCAAGGACTACTATAGTTCCATTCTTTTGTTTTACTGGCTTTCTTTCATTTCTTTCATTTCTCATAACCTAGCTTAAAAACCTAGACATTTTATGTTATCTCTTTGCAACACATGCTCAAAAATGTCAGTTTATTCTAGGTATTAGTGCCTCAAGGAAGCATTCAGCCTTTAGTCTAGAAATGATTGAGTGGTTCTTCTGCCCATCCGGAGTGCTTTAGTAACTATCATCAGATCAATAAAGCATCTCATCTTTCTTTCTCAATAGACCAATTTGTACAGTTATAATTTATTTTTTCTAATAAAAGCAATCTCTCTCTCTCTCTCTTTCTTGCTTCCCCTCCCTCCCTCTCTCTCTCTCCCTCTCTCATTTTCTGTTTGTCTGTCTATGTATCTATCTCTCTTTCATCTCTCTCTCTTCTCTCACACACATATTGTTTTACACAACTGTTACAACATACGGTATATCTATATTTCTCCAAATCAAAGATGCAATGAATACATAATTTTCTGTTCCTATGCTCTTTTTCCTCAACATTTAGCTGTCTAAAGTGTAAATCCGCTATCTTATTTTTTTTCTCCCATGTTTACATTCTAATGTTAATTCTGTTTAAATAACTGCATCTGCTTTATCAGCAGTTTCATATTTCAGGGTAACAGATGGGAAATAAGTGATATATTGAAATTCTTTGACAAATATTGTGCGCTATCAACTCATTGCAAATTTCTTTCCAAATCCACACAACTACCAAATGGATTTTGATTAGCTTGCTCTGCGGTGTTTCCCATTTGTTTGAAAAATGTAGCAGTACTGATTAGGCTGTACTTTTCTGAGGGCAGTAAGTCTCTGGAACAATTTAGTCTGCTCATTTGAAATGCAACTCTTTTTTTCTATAAGGTTAATGCAGCAGCTACTTGTCTTTTGCTGATTACCTGAAAACTATTCATTTTTTAGTCCTGATACCTGGCCCATTTCATGCTTTTTTCTTGCATTAGCTAAAACACCTTCCATTTGCTCTAATTAAACAGATTAGCAATGTAAATGGCACAACTAATTATCTCTAATGGCATCATTTTGTCTTTGAACTTATTAGTAGAGACTCAAATATCAAGAGCAAAGCATTAGAAAACAAGAAAAGCAAAGACTAATAACTGTACTCCCTAGTATAAAACTAATAGTAGTTACTTATTTTGTTATTTGGTAAGCTCTGGGGACTCTCAAATGCAGGTTTGACCTTGAGGTTGTCCCTTCATGAGCTAGTTGACAAACAAAAACCAATATTTAGTCAAATATGCTTATAGTTTTAATGTTTTCTTGAAATAAAAACTCAGCTGAGAATTATTTTGCTAAAGTAAAGTTAAAGGTTCCACTGCACATGCGTACTATCGTTTCCGGCTCTAGGGGTGGTGCTCACTTCCATTTCTAAGTTGAAGAGCCAGTGCTGTACAAAGACATCTCTGTGGTCATGTGGCTGGCGTGACTCAATGCTAAAGGCACACAGATTGCTGTTACCTTCCCACCAAAGTGGTCCCTATTTTTTTACTTGCATTTTTTACATGTTTTCGAACTGCTAGGTTGGCAGAAGCTGGGACAAGTAACGGGAGCTCACTCTATTACGCAGCGCTAGGGATTTGAACCTCTGAATTGCCAAACTTCTGATCAACAAGCTCAGTGTCTTAGCCACTGAGTCACCACGTCCCTGCAAAAGTAAAGAGTATATCCACTCAATTCCTGCTATGCTGCCTCATCATGGTGGTGGTGGTGGTGGGGTTCCTTGGAAGGATGGAGAACACTGGGACTGTAAATCAAGAATATATGCTCCCAGCTGTGTCAGCCAAAAAGTGAAGATCATTCTAGCTCCCCAGCTAAAGAAAGCAAATTCTACATCAAGCTACAGTAATGAAAGAAGATACTGGAGGGACATGGTCCTTTTAGTGAAAATAGCAAATGAACCATGGGCAAAAGCATCATAGTGCATGGAAGAAGGCAATGTAGCCCACTCTTGAATTTCATCAAGAAAACTTCATGTGTACAGGTAGTCCTCGACATACGAGAGCATTTAGTGACCATTCAAAGTTACAACAGCACTGAAAAAAGTGACTTATGACCATTTTTCAAACTTACTGTATGACTTTTATAGCAGCCCCATGATCATGTGATCAAAATTCAGTTGCTTGGCAACTGACTCAGATTTATGATGGTTGCAGTTCTCTGGATCATGTGATCACCTTTTGCAACCTTTTGACAAGCAAAATCAATGGGAAAGTCAGATTCAGTTAACCACTTGTGACTAACTCATCAACTACATTGATTCACGTAGTGGCAAGAAAGTTCATAAAATGGTGCAAAATTCACTTAATAAACATCTCACTTAGCAACAGAAATTTGGGGGTTAATTGCAGCCGTAAGCCTAGGACTAACTGTATTGTTAAAATAAAGGGTTTGAGGCCTTATGAAGAGGCTGTCCCAGGCTGGATGGTACTCAATGTCTACCAAGGAAGTGCTGAAAACCTTTCAAAGTATTAAGGTTACAGTCTTCTAGATGGATAGTTACTACATGGAATTTCCTCATAAAAGAAAATGAAAGCAGTGTCCTATAATCACAATGTAAGCTGCTTTCCTTTTGTTGATTAGTGTGAAATCACAACACACATACAAAATGGGCAAACCTTGTTGCACAAATATGCAGTCTTGCTTTGGTTGTTTGCTCTCCCTCCCCTCTCCCCCCAGATAGCTCTGGATATATAATCAATATATCAGTGTAATGATAAAAGAACAACAACAATGATATCATCTCATCCCTGAATGCCTGGTTTAATAGCCAGGTTTTCATCAGCTTTCTAAACATTAACAACGAAGGCTGAATTACCTTCCATTAAATGGGGGTGTGAATTGAATTCCACAAGATGGAAGAGCCAGTAAAGAATACTTGTTTTTCAATTCCCTGTACTTCACGGGAGCAGGGACTTATAGCAATAGCACTTAGACTTGTATACCGCTTCACAGTGCTTTACAGTCCTCTCTAAGAGTTTACAGAGTCAACATACAATCCCCAACAACCTGGGTCCTCATGGATAGTGTTATAGCATAGTGTTTATACTGGAACATCTTTAACGGGAGATTTTACTTGGAATAAGTAGTCCCACAGGTATCCAGCCTGGATTGAAAGGGAAAAACAAGAAAGTGATAGCCGTGTGGAAACGATGATATTTTCATAAGTGTGAAGTGTAAAGAACAAAAGGCGATGTATGACTCAGTATATTCATGCGGTAAAGGCAAAGATGGTTTTCAAAGATAGAATGTTATTAAGAGGCATAATGACTGAAGTAGGTGTAAGACAGTTCTCAGTAGAAATCTATTGTAGTTAGATTTCTCTCTCCCCTCCCCTTATCTCCTGTCTTTAATTTCTTATAATTCCTTAGTATTCTCTCATGCATTTACTGCAAAAGGGAAGATATTACAAAGAGTACAGTTTGTGAGGGAGTGAAGTTAGGGTTGGTGTACTGCATGTAATTGGGAAGGATAGCTGTAGCCAGGCAGCTTTCCAATCCATTTCCCTCATACCTGTCAACCCTGAAGCTGGCCTTACCTGAGGCCATTTTGAGACTTCAGTGCTGGCACACTGGAGAAGAGAGTCAGGGAGGGGGGAATAGAGATAGTTGGATTGTTGTAGTCAAAACAAACTCTTTCTCTTGGGAACCAAGGACATTCCTGCAGGTGCTTGGAAGAAGGTGACTGGAGTCACCTAGCAACTGGACAGTATCCTGATTGGACCACTTGACTGTTTGGAGAAAGTGAAAAACTTTTACTTTTAATTAGGTGAAAACTGCAGGATTACTCAGAGCCAGTTTTCACCAGCCTGTGCCAATATAATATATTACACTTATTCTTTTAATAAGGATAATGTGATCTACTTTCAGGGATCTACTTGCCTCAGAGTTTTGTTTGCTACGGGTATATTACTTGGAATCCTGACAATACATTTATTTATTCATTCACAAACATCCAAGCCATCATTCCAGCTGCTAAACCACACCCACTCAGGTTCTCAGCTTGCAAAAGCAAAAGCAAATCCTGCAAAGAGATATATGAGGAAAGGCAATAGCAAATGGCAGGCAGACAAGGAAGTGGAGGTGATATCTGGAGATTGGCAGCTGTTTCAAGCAGGCAAGTCAGGACCATAAGCTATGTTCAGAAGCATATCTTGATAGGAATGCTGCTTGGAGCTTTGCCAGTAGGTCAGCAGGAGGAAAACTATACTGAAATAGCACCTCATCCCAACTAGTATAAACACTTGGGGAAGGGCGGAAGGTTGCATGCCACTTTACAGACTAATCAAGTTTTGCTTAAACTAAATATTAAAGCAAATTTCCCCAATCTTTCTGGCTTTGTGGACCTGTAGGGGGGCAGAAGAGATCGGATGGTTCTGTGTGAGCAGTAGGCAAGCACTCACACGTGTGCAGCTCCATTTGCACAAGCAGTGGTGAAAGCCTTTTGTGGCCCAGGTTTGAATGGCTCAAGACCCAGTAGTGAGCCATAGTGTGGAGTTGGGGAATTCTGTATTAAAGGAACCCAATCATTACTTGCATGTTGGCATCAAGCCTGGATAAATGGGAGGGTTGAAATAAGACCTGAAGACCTACTTTAAAAAATCCTCAGCAAAAAAAAATTATGGAAAGGCTCTTATATTCAACAAGCTATTGGGGAAGAGCGAGGACCTGCAGTAAATAGTCAAAACAATAATGTTGTGCCTTGGAAAAATTCCATAGAAATCCCAGCTGCTAATGCAGCCATTTGTGAAAGGGCCTGCGCTGTATGAAGTCGCATTGCATAGCAATGTAGAATGTCCTAGGAATGACGCAGGATGAATTGGACATCATCAAACAGGAGATGGACAGGTTGAAAATTGATCTCCTTGGAATCAATGCCTATCCAGTCTGAGAAATTTGCTATCTTTTCTTAACATAACAGCAGGAAAATGAATGGAATGGCATTTACTTCATGCAAGAAATTTGCCCAAGCAGTGGAAAGCTTTTCAATGGCTAATGATCTTATTATGACCATCCAAATTTGTGCCAAGTCCTTCAAAATCACTGTTGTCCAAGGCTATGCCCCAACAAGTAGTGCAATGGAGCTTGAAATAGAGGGTTTCTATTCCAGCACTGAAAACATTCTGAAGGAAATGTTCAAAAAAGACATCATGCACATACTGGGTGATTTCAATGTAAATAGTTATAATCCAGCAGAAACAGGCGTCACTGGCAGCTTTGAACTTGCAGACAGATGGCTGCAATTACTCATTACTCATTCCTTACCACTTTGCTTGGCATTAAGAAGCATTGTTCTGCTTGCCTCTGTATGCATCTAGACATGGGGCTTGGAAGTTGCAACTCATTATCAGACTCCTCTATAGTTGGACAGGAGATGTCTATGGCTGATCAGCCTCAATTGAATTCTGGCTTATTGATTCCTAAGGCTGACAATCCCGAAGCATAGTCTCAGCTGGAGCAATATTGTCAGATTCAAGGTCAGAGTCAGATTCTGAAACTGAAGAGGTCATGTACTTGGGATCATTTTGAATATCTATGGTGGATTATGAAAAATCTCAAGAATGCCAAAAGAATATCAATGTTTTCTTTGGTAATTACAAGAAAGCCATGTGTCAACCAGGACGATGCGGAGAGCTTGAGAAGACCTGGATGCTAAATATCTGGTCAAGTCACTGCAGTCACTGAGCACCAATCAGGAAGCCACTGTGCAAAATAACATGGAGACACTGATTGCTTCAACATAGAAAAAGAGAGCAACAAAGCTGCATTTTTCATGTTTGTTATTCAGTCTGTATGCTGTCTCCTGAAGTGATATGAAGAAGCTGAAACTTCAATTTTCAATATGCTGATGGTACAATTCTCCTTTCAGAACCCAAGGAAGATCTGAAATACTGAGTAAAGAAGAAAGTGAGAAAATTGGTCTCCTCTTGAACATCAAAAAGATCAAGCCCATGTCCACTATGAGGAATAAAATGTCAAAATAACAGTTGATGGTGAAGAAATAATGAGTGTAAGAATTCTCTTTCTAGGATCACAGACTGAGTAGTGAATGCAGAAATAAAACATTGACTCACACTGGATCATACAGCAATGATGAGCATGAACCAAGTATGGAAAAGCAAAGGATAGCAGCCTGATAGCTAAATGCAGGTTATTCCAAGCTAACATGTTTTCCACAGCTAGCCTCAGTTGTGAAATTTGGACCATAAAAAACTATATAGGGGGAAAATCAACGTTCAAGCTGTGGTGTTGGAGAAGTATCCTGTGAATTTCTTGGACAGCCAACCAATTCTGGAACCTGTAAACCCAGACATGTAGCTGGAAGGCAAAATCTGCCTTACTCATTTTGGCCATATCATGTGGTGAAACTCACTAGAAAAGGCACTTATGCTCAGAATGGTCAGCAATAAAAGGAAACCACACTGCCAAAAAAATAAAATGTCTAGACACCATCAAAGCAAATAATACCCAGAGTAGAAAACAAATGAAAGAAGCCATACAAGATCAGAAAATGTGAAAAGACTTGGATCATTACACAACTGGCAATTACTTCCACCATAGGGACATCATCTCCACTCCTTTGTACTCTTCTAAATGTAGTACATTCTTGTTGTACAGATAATCACCATCCTCATTTCTAGAACATGAATGAATGAACATACTTGGGCATTCTTTTGTGTCACATATTAGGATACTATTTCTTTTCACTATGGAGAGAGATATGGGTTGGCAGGTATTGGCTGAAAAAGAGATCTGAAAACAAAAAATAGAGCATATAATTTTTCAGCATCAACTAAATATTATGATACTTGGTATATGTTTACTATCACCTAGGATTCCCCAAATCATATAGAACAAAGTTCACATTCACCTTGAAAGTATAAAAGTTGCTGTGGAATAACAAAACAGTTTTTTTTTTAAAAAAAGAATAGTGATACTTCAAAAGACCCTTGAATAATGCATTGGAATAACTTTGGATCACGTCAAAGCATTTCAAGTGTTTCAATCCAATGATAAATCTGATCTGATGGGTTATAGAAAGCAAAGTAGAATATATAAATTAATTAGGATTTGACATTTGCTTCCTGAATCCAATTATTGAGATTTAATTTGCTATTGCTGGATAATCAAAATCAAAAGAACAATGTTAACTTGAGTAAATTGTGAATATTGTAAGCATTTTAATCAGATTTATATTTAGCAGATTGCTTCTCTTAACAGTAAATTACCAATAATGGGATGTTTAATCTTCTAAGTGATTATAAATCTTTTCATTGTTTTTTAAATTGTGGACACTTTTATCAGCTTAATTTGAAATAATAGATAGAGTTTGTTATGGAGATTTCCTAGGAAACGTTGTTAGCAATTAAGGAACATAGCTTAATGGTTGTACATGTTCAACTATAAGTTCTACCTGAATTACTTTCATGAGCACAGATCCCTTACATGGTATGATTAGCTTCCAAGAGACAATGTGTTAGTTAATTAAGCATAATCATTTTTGTCGCATGTTGTAATATCTGAAACTATCATCAGGTAATCTAAGATTTGCCATTAGAGCAGCATTATATCACTGTAATTTCATGGCTTTCTTCACCTTTACAGTATATAAACCAGTAGAAAGAGACCAGCTCATTATTTTTGTTTTAAATTATTTCTTATTTTGGAATATTTCTCATCATCATTTTCTCCTTTTTAAAGTATTGTGACAGTATCATCTAGTTAATGCAAATTAACTACATTGCAGCAACTGTTGCTATTATTAACTACTGTTATTTAACTAATGTTAATCCACTCTGAATAAATATCAATTGCTATTACAGGAAACAAATGCAAAATGTTAATATTATTTTTATCAATCTGTTTTGATTGGTGTCCCTTTCAATTTCAACAGCTACTTCAGTGGGTATCACATTCAAACTGAATTTCATCGATAAGCTTGATGCATTCCTTCCTATTTATTCTTAGCTTTCTGTTTAAGGCATGGACAAGAGAAATTATGGGCTTTGTAAACTCTGGTCATAAAATGATGGGTAAATGATGATAATGATGATGAAGATGAGTTGTATATTGAATAAAATCAAGACAAAACTGAAATGTTAGTGATGTTTGCTTATTGCTATTTCTAAAATTACATATTCTTCTTTACTGAAACATTTCTTTTATATGTATCAACATTAATTTGTAATCTATTTTTCCGTAACTGTCTTAAAACCTACTTGTTTCATTAAATGAACAATTGTCTGCTTCCTCTGATTAGCCTCAAGGGTTCTATGAAATCTGCTTTCTCCACTAATTAATATGAATGTGAACAGACGTTTGTTCACTAATAGAGTTATTGCATATTTCACTTTAATATTACCCAATATAGCTCATGGGATTATCCTCAAGCAAGTAGACTGTTTCATTTGAACATTTGAACATGTTTCTGATGAATATTCTATTAATGAACAGATTTATTATTATTAGTCAAGAACTACATTTTCCATTTTTGATAAACATAGCACTATTTTATTTTATTTTATTGGGCAGGGAATGGAGAAAAGCTTTTGTGAATGTATGCATTTACATGTCCTTCAAACCATCACCTCCCATCTTCTATTAACATTCCTGTTGTTTTCCTATTTTCTGTAGTTTTGTTTCATTATGTAAAAGTAATAGCATTAGTATACCAGGAATTTATTCATACTTTTTTAAATCTCGTGGGTAAAGAATTATTATAATGATTAAAGTACACTTTAATGGGACCAAATATTCTTCAAATATTCTGAGATCATACTTATTTTTGCTGTACCTGTTATAAACCAGTTAATAAATTCTCCAAGATAAAGATACGATGCACCTTTTAGGGTTTTAAACTCTATTTTAAATTTCTGGCCGCTTAACTGTTTTTATACTCAAGCAATGTACAATGTATACATAATATAGATATATGCACTAATAAATATACATTAAAGAGTTACCTCTTCCTGAAACTTAGTTCAGGTCTTCCTTCCCATTCTGGGTCCTGCAAAGAGAGTCAATGGCACAGATTGACTTTCACATGATTATAACATTTGTCTTTGCCATTCTTGTCTAGTGTAGGATTTATCTTCCTATGTACAGAACTCAGAACATGTCATTTTTAAACACTCCTTTAATTGTAAAATCCCATCTGTGAACAAAAGGGTGGAAAGTATGCATTTATTTCCTTTGTTTTCTAAAGTTATGAGTTAAATTCTTCCATGATTCCACTGAAAGTATAGGTTAAAAAAATCTCAAAAACACATTTGGTCATGTGACATTTCATGACTATTTGTTTAGAAAATTTTGGTGTTGCTATCTACTTTATAATCTGTGGGAAGACTGGGGATAAAGGAAGCAGAAGTACACCTTCTTTACTCCTATCTCTTCTTCAGTGATGACTTTCAGGTATTGGAAGATAATTCTCAATTTACTTTTTAAGTATGCAGAAATATTAACTTGTAAATCATGCTAGATTGAAGTTTGTGATCAAAATCCTTTGCTAGCATTCCTCTACTTCTATATGCTAGTAAAAACCTTTGTGTAAGACTTGAAAGATTGATCTATCTCCTCCTCCTTCTCTTTCTCCTTCTCCTCCTCCTCCTCCTATCTCTCCCTCTGTCTCTCCTTCCCTCCCTCCCTCCCTCCCTCCCTCCCTCCCCGCTCGCTCTTCTTACCACTCTAAGCATCATTTATTTATGAAAGGATGAACACAAAGACATACAAATCATAAGAACAAATAACTGTGACTGGGCACCTATTAATTATCAAAGTTCTCAAATGCTAATATTGCTAAATTATGTTTGGCTGAGTGTGGTTACCATACTTTTTCAGATCTTGAACTAAAACTGAGAGAAGGTGGAGGATACACAGAAATGAGGAAGATATGGCTTGTGTCCACATCTCCTAGTCTTCTTTGATGTGAATGTTTAATTTTTACTCTTCCTCCCAAATGCTGTTTCTCATAGGAAGAATGGATGGATGAAATATAAAGGAAAAAGATGAATAGCTTACTTTAAAAAACCAGTATATTGGCAGTAAGCAAGCAGTACAGAACACATTATTTTCATGTTGTATCAGTAGTTGCATTTGAAACAGGTCTACAGTATATACTACAATAATGTTATATATTTATATGCACAATAACATGTTCTTATATTGAAAACTAATATTCCCAAACACATTTTCCAGCTAAAGCTAAGGTCCCCAAAATGATACTTGGAGGTGTCACTTTTTTTTGACCCATGACTTCAACATGACTTCTTTTTTTCCCCAAAAAGTTATCCTGTTATTTAAAAATTAAAAATGGAAATCTTGCATTTTCAAAGTGAAATATTAACTCCATCATAATTTTTATTTTAAACATGGAGTTCTTGTGAAAATTTGAGGGGGTTTGGAAAAGGGGCAAATCTGAAAGGGATTCATAAGGATATTTTTTAAATTCTTAACATTTATAACAGTTAAATGATAAAAATAAAAGACAAAAGACAAGTTTTGGAAAATAAATAAAATCTAGAGGAGAGTTTTTCGAAATGAAAGACTGTCCTTTATAATAAAGAATATATGTTCACTCTAGTTGTGAGCCACATGACAACTTACACTGAATCAATTTGAAAGTTCCCTAACATCATCGCTTATTCCTTTCCACAGGGTGCTTCATTTTACAGTTTTCCTTTGCTCTTTTTCTGGCTGAGTAGTCAAATTTCAGAACATGGTAAACTGATGAAATCATCTTTATTGCCAATAAAGCCTTTAGAGCAGTGGTGTGATTCAAAATTTTTTACTACTGGTTCTGTGGGCATGGCTTGGTATGGTAGGGGAAGGATATTGTAAAATCTCCATTCTCACCACAATCCAGGGGAAGGTTACTGCAAAATCCCAATTCCCGCCTGATCAGCTGGCACTCGGGAGGCAAAAAATAGATGGGGCGGGGCCAGTCAGAGGTGGTATTTACCGGTTCTCCAAAGTACTCAAAATTTCTGCTACTGGTTCTCCAGAACTGGTCAAAACCTGCTGTATACCACCTCTGCATTAGAGGCCACATAAGCTCATATGCTATCTAGAAAATGAAACAATGGACAACTAAAGAGATAACTGAGTTATCCTACCACAGTTTATTCAATTATTACAATTTTCCATGTATATACTGTACAACACACTGGGACAAGACCAATCACATGGGGTGGGATTGTCCACACTCTAACCTAAAATATTGTTGGATGCTTAACAGTTCAGTATGTTGTGAAAACACAGCCATTGTTTGTGAATACAAAGCAGCTATCTTGGAAACTGGAATATTTCTTTTTTCAGATAAAACTTCAGATTTGTGAGGAGAGGAAGAAAATCTCCCTGTTGCCTAGGAAACTGCATTTCTTTGCCCTCAGCTCAGTTTGCTTTGTTGCCTTTGCCATACCAATTAAGAACAAATGTGAAGGATGGTCTTAATTGCCCTTCACCGATCTCAAGTAGCTAAATTGGATTCCTCCTTAGATGAGGGCTGATTGGCTTGGATGTTAAAGAACAAAATGTGATTTAAACATGCACACAAACATTCGCTCACGCACAAAGAAGGAAGTTGCAGGAGATAGCTGTACACAGAAGGGAACTGCAGCAAAAGAAAAATAGGAATGTGGTTAATAATTGGTAGATAGATATAGGAAACATTTTATATCCTTAAAATATTTTTATGTGTTCAAAGAATCAGTGATAATCTATTCTGTCTAGGTCAAACTCAAACGGCCTGCTTAAAACTGATCCATGGAGCTGCCCTGGAAGGACTGGCCCATGGTGCCTCTGCCAGAGAAAATGGAGCTCAGGAGGGCTTTGTGTGGCCCTCAGGCTCCATTTTTGGCCGTTATGGCCTCCTGCCACAGGCAACCTCCCCGAGCTCCATTTTCACTGGTAGAAGGCTGCAGGAGGCCATCATGGTAAAAAACAGAGCCTATATGGGCCACACCCAGCCTCTCCAGGCTCTGTTTTTGCTGGCAGAGGACTGCAGGAAGCTGTCACAGTCAAATACGAAGCCCAAGTGGCCCAGGTGATGTTGACCTGGCCACACCTACCACCACCTCCAAAGTCAAACACAACCCTAATGGGGCCCTCAATGAAATCAACTTTGACACCCCTGGTCTAGATTAAGCATTTGGATCCTATAACATGGTAGTTAGGGATTCCTAAAGACTGTAATTAAGTTTCCATTTAGTCTCCTGATTTCAATTCACGTGGAAATTATCTATCTATCTATCTATCTATCTATCTATCTATCTATCTATCTATCTATCTATCTATCTATCTTCTATCTACCTGTCTCCTATCTCATCAAGACATCATCCCTTCCTTCCATTTTACAAGTACCCATTTTGCATATTTTGTTTCATTGTAGGGAAATCAATTTCTTTGAAAACTTCATATCAAATATCCTTTAATAAACTGTACATAAGTCTCAATGTTCGCTGCAATGGATGCTAAAAGCATGTTCCTACAAGCTTCAGAAAAAAAGATGGTTTGGTTATTTTTTGTGTGTGGCATAGATGGAACAAAAGGACTGGTTGATTACAGTATCCTCACACACTCTGGAAATATTTATGGAGAAGTAAGCCCCCATAAACCTTAACCAAATATGTATTGAATGCATTATCTGATGCCAGTGGCACTGTATCCTTTTAAGCCTTTTTATTTGAGCTCATGATTCAGATTATACCAGGTCATGGAGAAAAATCGCTAGAGCAGAAGATACGAAAGGACATTCTGATTATCTTTGAAATACTGTAGCAACATATTCTTTCAGTGTAAGAGATGATTCATGGATTCATAAAATTATAATTTCATAGGTTTGTCAAATCTGTAAATACAAGTTAAATAAGGATCCTCAAAAGATGGTTTGTCAACCTCTGCTTAAATAGTTTCCAGGAGAAGGAGACTCTCACTAATAGTTCCACTTATTTAAATTTTCTTTACATTTAGGAAGCAACATTCAACCAGAATCTGCCTTCTTGTAACTTTAGCCTACTGTTTCCTGTTATTCTATCTAGGTCTAGGAAGATAACAAAGAGCTGTTGATATTCTTTTGTGTGATACTCTCCCTTCTTTTTCAAGTACATGAAAAGGGTTTTCATATCCCCTGCTCTAGTTTTCCCAAGGTTAAATATGTCAAATTCCTAAGTCTTTTTTTAAGGCTTAGTTTTCAGTCCCCTGATCAATTGTGTTGCTCTTGTCTGCATCTGTTCCAATTTGTTGTAGATTTTCCTACCATCAGCTCCCAGAATTGGATAAAGTACTCAATGTTGGTTCTGATTTATATAGATTGTAGTTGAATCTTTATTTCCATTCATTTACAGATTACATTAATGCAGCCTAAATTTGATTTTGTTTTTGTAGCAACTATGATGGCTTATTTTCTTCCTTTCCCTTGTTTCCGACCGGGTTTGTTTCTCTGTCATCTCTTATTTCTTTGCTTTGTGTTCCTTTAAAAAATACTACAAAAGTACAAATGTATAAACTTCTCAAGACTCTGCAAGTTGGATAGCATATAAATTTAACACATGGATATTGATGTTATTATTATTTTCAACTAATTATGAACCACACTTAATGAGAACATTCAAAAATACCTGGCCTAGTGTTGATATAGAGTACCTTAAAATCTATGGGATTTCTTTTAAGCAATAAGAAGATATTTAAAGATGTCTTGTTATAGACAGAATTGAGTAAACCTTACCAATATTTTAGAATGCAAAGAAGTACTTATTATTATAGAAAGATGGATATGTGGCTGTAGTTAGACTTCCTTACTTTTCTATGTATCTTTGCTTAATAAGAAGGAGAAACATAAAATAGACTATATATAAAAGTCTCTGTTCTAAAGTTCTGATTTCTTTCATTGGAATCCCATTTGGGATTCACCACTCATCTAGATCTCATGCCCAATTCCTCAAATGTACATGTTATTATAGAATTCATCATAGAATTCATAATAGAATAACAGACTTGGAAGGGACCTTGGAGATCTTCTAGTCCAACCCCCTGCTTAGGCAGGAAAACCTACACCACTTCAGACAATTGGTTATCCAGTATCTTCTTAAAAACTTCCAGTGTTGGAGCATTCAGAACTTCTGGAGGCAAGGTGTTCGACTGATTAATTGTTCTAACTGTCAGGAAATTTCTCCTCAGTTCTAAGTTGCTTCTCTCCTTGATTAGTTTCCACCTATTACTTCTTCTTCTACCCTCAGGTGCCTTGGAGCATAGTTTGACTCCACTTCTTTGTGGCAACTCCTGAGATATTGGAAGACTGCCATCATGTCTCCCCTAGTCCTTTTCATTAAACTAGACATACCCAGTTCCTGCAACCGTTCTTCATATGTTTTAGCCAGTGACGTGCGGTGAGGATTATGGTTGGTGAGGCAAGAGCGCAGCAGTGGCGAGAACGTCCCCGCCACTGCCATGCTCCCCCGCCTCGCCCCCACCTCTTTTCTTCAACTCCTGCCAACCTCCCTGCTTCCCCGTGTCTCCATCTGCATATGAATCGCGCCTGCGCGAAACGATCCCGCTGCTGACAAAGCCATAAAGAAGCCGCAGGAAAACAGCCTCCTCCATTCAGGGCTCAGCCAGTTCAGAAAAGCCCCCCCCCCCATGACCCCTCCCCACGAAACCCGCTCGGGGCGCCCTTGGTGCCAACCAAGAGCCAACCCAATTAATTCCCCTTTGCCACCATAGCCCTTTAAAGCCTCAGTCCGGCTGGCATTTCCCCCTGGAATGTCGCTCTCTGCTTGGCAATGTCATCCTTTATTTAAAAAAAATAAGTAAAAATAGGGAAACCGGTTGGAAGTGGGAGGTTTTTTTTGGGAGGGGGGGTTGGGAGAAGGAGAAGGGCACCTCGAAAAGAAAAGCGAGGTTGAATCATGCCGTGGCTGGCGGGGGCCTGATTCTTCGTTAGTGGACGTTCATGAAACGGCTTGGTGGGAGGGAACACCCGCAGCGGACGGGGATGGAGGAGGCGGGGGTGAGGTGGGGGAACGCAGCAGCAGCGGGGACATTCTTGCCGCTGTGTCCGACAAGCGTCTCGCGTTTATGGCAGACATAAACACGAGACGCCTGTCAGACACAGCGGCGGGGGTGCTGTTTCTCGTCGCTGCCGCACTCTGCTGCCTCGCCCCACCGCCTCCTCTGTCCCCCACCACAGGGACATTCTGAAAGACTCAGGCCACTGAAAGTCAGAAAGGCACGTGGAAATCCACAATTGCAACCCGACAAACGTATTTAGGAGAGCGGGATCACTCCAGTTCGCAGGTGGGCAAAGTTGGGGTGGGGGGAATCTCCCAGAGATTGTTCTGTAAATTTGCTTTTGCAGACAGGTTTGTTTGGTTTTTTTTTAGTTGCATCGAGCCCTTTCAGGGTATACTTCACGGGGAAGTATTTAAACGCTCCAGCTTGAAAATCAAACTCCCCCGGGGGTTTTTTTGGTTTCTTTTGCCATTCTTTTGCCCCTTTGAGCATCTTCCCTGCCTCCAGTCGCTGTCAGGGGATCGGGAACCATGTTTTTCCACTTTTATTTCATAATAGAAATATAAATAAGCTGGGATTCATTTGCGGTAACATTGAAAACAAGCTTGTCAACTCCACATATTTAAACCCAAATACCAAAGCAGCCAAAAAAAAGGCCTTGCTCAAGCAAGAGAAAACCCGTTTCCAGGACAGAAAAGGGCAACACTCCAGATTTATTGCCGACAAAAATCACATTCCCCCCTACCTCATTAACCCAAGAAGAAGTGGTCCCAAAGGTGCTTTTTTTCCCCAAAAGGCGAGTTGACTTTCTTGAGCTATCCCCCCCCCCTTTGAAAACGCATGAGAAGAGAAACGTCTGAAAAGGGGGGGGGGCAGAAAAAGTGCAGATCTGAATGATTGAGAACCTCTCGGTAGACAAAATGGTAAAAGGTTGGAAAAACCAAAGAAACTTTACTTGCACGCTGGAGAGTTGAACTTGCTCGGAGCATGAACTTTTCCAACACAGGCGCTTTTTACAAGCAAGGCTCCTGCTGCTAGATTGCGCAGTCGCTCAAGTGCCCTTGCACAGGCATTATTCGCTGCTCCCAGATTGGGAGGTGGGAGAATTAGTGCCTCCTTTGCATACAAAATTTTTCAATTTTTAACCCTTGCTTAACTTTTAAAAGGCGAAAAATTCCTTATGCAAAGGAGGCCTCAAGTTCTCTCGCCTCCTCCTATATTTAACACTAAGCACAGACTCCAAGCCACTGTGACTTGGAATCTGGTAGCAACTACCTTGGCTTTAATTATTTTTAAAAAATTCTTTCAAATTCTTTCCTTTTCCTCATGACTGGTGAGGCCACGCCTCCCCTGCCTCTAGTGACTGCACGTCCCTGGTTTTAGCCTCCAGTCCCCTAATCATCTTTGTTGCTCTTCTCTGCACTCTTTCTAGAGTCTCCATATCTTTTTTACATTGTGGCGACTAAAACTGAATGCAGTATTCTAAGTGTGGCCTTACCAAGGCATTATAAAGTGGTATTAAGACTTCATGTGATCTTGATTCTATCCCTCTGTTTATGTAGCCTAGAACGGTGTTGGCTTTTTTTGGCAGCTGATGCACATTGCTGGCTCATATTTAAATGGTTGCCCACTAGGATTCCAAGTTCCCTCTCACAGTTACTGCTATTAAGCAAGGTGCCACCAATACTGTACCTGTGCATTTTGTTTTTCTTGCCTAAATGTAGAACTTTACTTTTTTCACCATTGAATTTCATTTTGTTAAATAGCACCCAGTGTTCAAGTCTGTCAAGAAAAGCAATTTAGTGCACCACGTCTATCGGAAACTGGTTTTTTGAGGGGAGGGAAGTACATCTAGCTTTGTTTTTTCTTATTTTTTTCTTAAACATTTTAAAGGGAAAATACATAAACAAGAAAGAAGAAAAATGAAAAAAAGGAAGTACAAAGTACATTGCAAAGGGATTGACATATATCATAGAAGTTAAAGTTTTTTACTAGTTTATTAATTGACTGAAAATGACTCAGTATATCACAGTGTATCATTTAAAAATGACATATCACCATGATGCACTAAATATACAACAGTAAGCATAGTATAAATAATAAATTCAGTTGTCCACACTACTTAAAAATCTGTTCTAATATAAAAGATCCTGTAGAGATGAAATAATAAGACTTTGATATTCATGTAGAAACTCAGATTTTGGATGTATGTCTGTATGTATGTGTGCATGTGTCCGTGCGTGCGTGCGTGCATACATACATACATACATACATACATACATACACCAAAAGCTTTTTTAGGATTGTTACTATATATCTGGATTGGGTAATAACCACAAATTAACATGGCAGCATGATAATTTTGATTTGTTAGTTTGTCTAAGAACAAATTAAATTTGTATCCAAGTTTGATCTACTTTACAACACAACAGTTGAGTAACTGAATAATGGTTACACAGTGTGTATTACAGAGTTGTATTGTCTAATGCCTGACTTCAGGGAATGCTCAACTATTGAATTTTTAGAGCAATTTGAATCCATCTGAAATTGCCTGACAAGTCTGCTCAGGACACACATTTTCCTGAATTCAAAGGAACGTCAAAAAGATTGAATTGCAATTTATCAAATGGCTACTTCTAACAAAGTAAATAAAATGTTGCCTAAGGGATAGTTCAGATAATGGATCAACATATATATTAGATTTCAGAGCTCATGGAACAATTATAGCAAATAGGCATTTCAAAGCATACAAGAAAGCAGGCATTGGAAAATAGACCGTATGTGACTGAACTATAGTAATCTGCAATGGGAAATAATTCATCTGTTAAACAGTAAAACTTTTCTTGCATGGATGTTTCAGTAGGATACAAGGTTCTTATGTAGGCTTCTGCTTACAGTCACATGATTGTATTTTGGGCACTCAGCAACTGGTCCACATTTATTGCCATTTGCAGCACCTTGTGGTCATGTGGCTGTGATTTATATGATTTTGTTGGAAGCATTTACTTCCAATTTCTGGCACACAAATTGCTCTATAGCAAGCAATGGGTTTGCTTAATAACCATGTTGTTCGTTGAATGACCACCACACAAAAAATGATTGCAAAATCATGCTGACCTGCTTAAGATTTTGAAGATTTAAGATTGTAATTGCTGGCTTCAATTAAATTGTAACTTAAAGACTACTGTATGCATATGCAGGCAAATGGTTGGATAAAAATACCAACATGACTATCAGGTATCAGTATTCCTTATCCAGAACCACTTAAATGCGAAGAGAAATCTGCACAATTCTTCAGATGCTTATTCTCCCTTTTTCCAGTTAACATTTTTTTTCTTAATGGTTCTATATATTTTTTCTCCTTTGCATTTCCTTTTATTTCTATAAAGACAATACTTAGGACAAATCAGATAATTTGGATATCCAGCCAATATAATATGGCAAGATTGACCAATTTCAGGTTCTTTCAATTAACCTGGAGAAACCTGGAACATACCTTCTATGTAGCAGCACCTGCCATCTGGAATAAGGTTCTCCCCAAGATCCAGTTAGGCCCCACCCTGCTGGTGTTTTGAACGGCCTGAAGACCTAACTATTCATTAGGCTTTTGGTGAGGACAATTGACATCACTTTTTTCACTTTTTCTTTCTTCCATTGGGAGTCAGGCAACATATAAATTTAATAAAGATTAAGAATAAAAGTAAAAGAATGAGAATCAGACAGTTCCTGAGAATAATCCAGTGAGAACAAGTTAACCTAGATAATTTAGACAGTACTAATAACTCAGCCATTAGAGATGAATACTAGAGTTTTCCCACAATACAAATCACGTTTATTTTAAACACATAAATTATACATTACTTCAGGAAGATCAGCTGCAAAGACTTCAGCCTATAAAACAGTGTTAGGATATATACAGTCCTAAATTATTATTTTTTTAAATATTGAAAGCTTTCTTTCAAAAAAATGTGGGTTGATCTACAGCCAACCATTGAGCAGTAATTTCTAAAGTCAACAATTCCTTAAAATGCATTAATTAAAAATCAAAAAGTCTGTGCAATTTATAATGGAAAAAATACAAATTCTAGAGATTTTATATGCATGGCTATTGGAAACTCCCTCCACCTCATTTTCAAAAATATAATCACAGTTCCATGTTAGAATAGTGACATTAAGAATATTAAGCTTAGCCATCTGCATATTAGTGCACCATCTTGTTTACCATTGGATTTATATTATCAAAACTGCGGTGTTAAAAATTAGCATGAAAACAATAAAAATTGTCACAAAGTATACTCATTTACATATTTAATTGCACATTATTTATATATCAACTGAAGTCATATATGTGAGATATGATATATGGTTTTCTGAACAAGGTGTTCAGAAAAAAATGATCTCCTCAAATCCACTGACAAGGTAGTAATTTTTGTTCTTTTAGTTACAGAACTAAAGCAAGTTTAAAACACACACTAGAGAAATTAAAATCACATCTAAATGTAAACTTTTTTTGGAAAAATGTTTTTTAAATTTTTTTAGTCTCTTATATACAATTACAATTTCAGTTATTGTTTGTATTTATGTTCACCACTTTTATTTTCTCATATAAAAATTAAAATATACATTCGGGATTGCTTTGTTTATCATCCCATTCACATATTTTTTATTATCACCACCCTATTTTCCCTCTCTTTTCTCCCTCTCTCCCTTCTCTACTTTCTTCCTTCATCCTTTCCTTTCCCTTTCCTTCTTCCCTTACCTCTCCCCTACTCCTCTCTTCCTGTTCCCCTTCCTATTTTCTCTCCTTCTCTTTCTGTTCCTTCTGGCCTTCTTCTCCTTTCCACTTTCTTCCTTCCCTCTCCTTTCCTTTCTTCTCCTTTCCTCCTCCCTTCCTTTCTTTTTCTGTTGTTGTGGTTATCTTTTTTCTTCTCTCAACTGGTGTATTTTCGGGATAGTATTCCCACAAGCCCTATTATAAATTTATCCTTGTCATTTCCCCTTCCCTTTTCTTCATTATCATATCCCATCTCTTTTTCATCTATATCTGATTCTTGAACATATACTTATATATTAATACTTTCTTTTCTATTTTCCCCCTCTTCCCCCTTTTTTCATTTAATGGTGTGTCGTTCGGGTTCTGTATCTTTCTCTTACTTTCCTTTCTAAGTTTCTTTCTCTAACCAGTCATAGAATCTTCCCCATGTCTTGAAGTACACCAATTCTCTTTATCTTTTATTCTCAGTCTAGACTTGATAGTAGATTAGGAAATTAGAATTGTGTATAAACAGTGGTGTATTAACTATTAAGCAGACTAAGCATATGCTTAGGGCACCAGGCCCAAGGGGGCACCACAAAGTTGAGAAAGAAAGAAAAACCAATGAAGATTTGTACAGTATGTGCAAAGGAGGGGAGGCACCAAGATTTGTCAGTGCTTAGGGAACCCATGAGCCTTAATCTGCCACTGTGTGTAAAATACAGTTATCCTGAGGAAAGTCAATAATGCATTGTTAACAGTTGTATTTGAAAGGGATTTTGCCTAGTGTAGTTTTACAGATATTCTAGAAGGACCTTTGAGAAAGGGACACATTTTGCAAAATGTATTGGCCACAAATAAAATCTTCTTTACTGGCACTCCCCCCCCCCCCACTCTCTTTGGTTCACTTCAGGCCTTGCCTTTTTTCTGCTATAAAACTTTAAAAAAAAAAACCCAAGTATGTCACCAGGATCAATGGCTACCACCATGCAGAGCTATTAAGAAAAATTCCAATTTTTCTTTCTTTGAGGTACCAACTTTACTGGGTTTTTTTAAATATAAAGAAAACAGGCCCAGCAATAAACCATTTCATAATTTGTCCTGTCAATTGCAACAGAAGGGTTTTACAACCTTTCAAACGGTCCAAATGTCTTGCTATAAAAGGTTTCACACCAAATCTGAAATAGCTCAAATAACCATTACTCATTTAGCTTATTTACAAGCTATATAAAAAATACAGAAAAAGTGCCAACATTTTAACAGTGCTCCTGGGAAAGAAAGAAAGAAAGAAAGAAAGAAAGAAAGAAAGAAAGAAAGAGAAAAAGAGAAAAAGAGAAAAAGAGA